>NC_079167.1:2154101-2444101 GCF_947568905.1 Ostrea edulis | reverse complement strand
TCTAGTACTCAGTATCAACAGACATATCCATGAGGTAAGCTCTCTCTAGTACTCAGTATCAACAGACACATGTATGAGGTAAGCTCTCTCTAGTACTCAGTACCAACAGACACATCCATGAGGTAAGCTCTATCTAGTACTCAGTATCAACAGACACATGTATGAGGTAAGCTCTCTCTAGTACTCAGTATGAACAGACACATGCATGAGGTAAGCTCTCTCTAGTACTCAGTATCAACAGACATATCCATGAGGTAAGCTCTCTCTAGTACTCAGTATCAACAGACACATGTATGAGGTAAGCTCTCTCTAGTACTCAGTATTAACAGACACATGCATGAGGTAAGCTCTCTCTAGTACTCAGTATCAACAGACATATCCATGAGGTAAGCTCTCTAGTACTCAGTATCAATAGACACATCCATGAGGTAAGCTCTCTAGTACTCAGTATCAACAGACACATCCATGAGGTAAGCTCTCTAGTACTCAGTATCAACAGACATATCCATGAGGTAAGCTCTCTCTAGTACTCAGTATCAACAGACACATGCATGAGGTAAGCTCTCTCTAGTACTCAGTATCAACAGACACATCCATGAGGTAAGCTCTCTCTAGTACTCAGTATCAACAGACACATCCATGAGGTAAGCTCTCTAGTACTCAGTATCAACAGACATATCCATGAGGTAAGCTCTCTCTAGTACTCAGTATCAACAGACACATCCATGAGGTAAGCTCTCTAGTACTCAGTATCAACAGACATATTCATGAGGTAAGCTCTCTAGTACTCAGCATCAACAGACACATCCATGAGGTAATCTCTCTAGTACTCAGTATCAACAGACATATCCATGAGGTAATCTCTCTAGTACTCAATATCAACAGACATATCCATGAGGTAAGCTCTCTCTAGTACTCAGTATCAACAGACACATCCATGAGGTAAGCTCTCTAGTACTCAGTATCAACAGACACATGCATGAGGTAAACTCTCTAGTACTCAGTATCAACAGACATATCCATGAGGTAAGTCTCTAGTACTCAGTATCAACAGACATATTCATGAAGTAAGCTCTCTCTAGTACTCAGTATCAACAGACATATCCATGAGGTAAGCTCTCTAGTACTCAGTACCAACAGACATATCCATGAGGTAAGCTCTCTCTAGTACTCAGTATCAACAGACATATCCATGAGGTAAGCTCTCTCTAGTACTCAGTATCAACAGACACATGTATGAGGTAAGCTCTCTCTAGTACTCAGTATCAACAGACATATCCATGAGGTAAGCTCTCTAGTACTCAGTATCAACAGACACATCCATGAGGTAAGCTCTCTAGTACTCAGTATCAACAGACATATCCATGAGGTAAGCTCTCTCTAGTACTCAGTATCAACAGACACATGCATGAGGTAAGCTCTCTCTAGTACTCAGTATCAACAGACACATCCATGAGGTAAGCTCTCTCTAGTACTCAGTATCAACAGACACATCCATGAGGTAATCTCTCTAGTACTCAATATCAACAGACACATGCATGAGGTAAGCTCTCTAGTACTCAGTATCAACAGACATATCCATGAAGTAAGTCTCTAGTACTCAGTATCAACAGACATATCCATGAGGTAATCTCTCTAGTACTCAATATCAACAGACACATCCATGAGGTAAGCTCTCTAGTACTCAGTATCAATAGACACATCCATGAGGTAAGCTCTCTAGTACTCAGTATCAACAGACACATCCATGAGGTAAGCTCTCTAGTACTCAGTATCAACAGACATATCCATGAGGTAAACTCTCTAGTACTCAGTATCAACAGACATATCCATGAGGTAAGTCTCTAGTACTCAATATCAACAGACATATTCATGAAGTAAGCTCTCTCTAGTACTCAGTATCAACAGACATATCCATGAGGTAAGCTCTCTAGTACTCAGTACCAACAGACATATCCATGAGGTAAGCTCTCTCTAGTACTCAGTATCAACAGACATATCCATGAGGTAAGCTCTCTCTAGTACTCAGTATCAACAGACACATGTATGAGGTAAGCTCTCTCTAGTACTCAGTACCAACAGACACATCCATGAGGTAAGCTCTATCTAGTACTCAGTATCAACAGACACATGTATGAGGTAAGCTCTCTCTAGTACTCAGTATGAACAGACACATGCATGAGGTAAGCTCTCTCTAGTACTCAGTATCAACAGACATATCCATGAGGTAAGCTCTCTCTAGTACTCAGTATCAACAGACACATGTATGAGGTAAGCTCTCTCTAGTACTCAGTATTAACAGACACATGCATGAGGTAAGCTCTCTCTAGTACTCAGTATCAACAGACATATCCATGAGGTAAGCTCTCTAGTACTCAGTATCAATAGACACATCCATGAGGTAAGCTCTCTAGTACTCAGCATCAACAGACACATCCATGAGGTAAGCTCTCTAGTACTCGGTATCAACAGACATATCCATGAGGTAAGCTCTCTCTAGTACTCAGTATCAACAGACATATCCATGAGGTAAGCTCTCTCTAGTACTCAGTATCAACAGACACATCCATGAGGTAAGCTCTCTAGTACTCAGTATCAACAGACATATCCATGAGGTAAGCTCTCTCTAGTACTCAGTATCAACAGACACATGCATGAGGTAAGCTCTCTCTAGTACTCAGTATCAACAGACACATCCATGAGGTAAGCTCTCTCTAGTACTCAGTATCAACAGACACATCCATGAGGTAAGCTCTCTAGTACTCAGTATCAACAGACATATCCATGAGGTAAGCTCTCTCTAGTACTCAGTATCAACAGACACATCCATGAGGTAAGCTCTCTAGTACTCAGTATCAACAGACATATTCATGAGGTAAGCTCTCTAGTACTCAGCATCAACAGACACATCCATGAGGTAATCTCTCTAGTACTCAGTATCAACAGACATATCCATGAGGTAATCTCTCTAGTACTCAATATCAACAGACACATGCATGAGGTAAGCTCTCTAGTACTCAGTATCAACAGACATATTCATGAAGTAAGCTCTCTCTAGTACTCAGTATCAACAGACACATCCATGAGGTAAGCTCTCTCTAGTACTCAGTATCAACAGACACATGTATGAGGTAAGCTCTCTCTAGTACTCAGTATTAACAGACACATGCATGAGGTAAGCTCTCTCTAGTACTCAGTATCAACAGACATATCCATGAGGTAAGCTCTCTAGTACTCAGTATCAACAGACACATGCATGAGGTAAGTAATGCATATTAAATCTTAGTTTTTAGTCTCAAATTGAAATGTTTTCTTAATTTCAATCTGATTGATACAGTGTTTTCATTGACATAGGATGTGTTGATAAACCGAGTAGTGTTGCCCCATCTGTGCCATATTGATACTGACAATGACCCCCAGGTCAGAAAGGTCGCAGCTGACATGTTGCTGTTGCTGGCTAGTGGATGTAGTCCTTCATGTTTTGTGGAAATAATGGAAATCATAGAAAAGGTTTGTTTTTAATTTTGTTTTAATAACTGTTTGTGTAATGATTTCTTTATACATGTCACTATGTGAGGTGAAGTGTTGTGTGTGTGTGTATATACACATATATATATATGTATCTCTCTCTCTCTCTCTCTCTCTCTCTCTCTCTCTCTCTCTCTCTCTCTCTCAATGTGTAAACAATAACCATCCAATGATTTTAAACTGAAATTATGATTAACAAATGTCAGTTTTGGAATGAAGCATTTTAGAAGAATAATGCAAAGTTACGGATTTTCCCATCACAGTTAATAAGTAAACCCCTGATGGCTCGTTTAGCCTCACCTTATCCAAAGGTCGAGGGGTCAGATGTCATCCTGCAGCTTGAGGAGAACCAGTTAGAAGATGTGAAAACAGCCATGCTAGGATTGGTCGAGCTCTTCAAGGTGGGTGATATTACCCAACAGAAAAATTGTGGATGAACTAAAATACATATGTATGTGCAAAATGCATTGTTTTCAACGAACATGCTATCAAATCAGTAATGAATATATAAATGATGTTATGAGCATGCAAAACATCCAGTATAACTGTACACTGTTTATAAAGTTGAATACTTTTTATGAAATATATCCGAATAAAGAAGTGAGCATGTTAAATATAACTTGATTTTTATCATTGTAAACTCTGGTATTGTGTATATTCAGTGGAGTGGCCATTAATTGCATGTTATGGTTCTTTTCTTTTAGCAAAAGTTATACACAGATCCTTCTAGTCAATGTTTAAAGATTTATGACCTGTTAGTGATGCACATGAAGCAGCAGTACACGGAACCAAAGAAATTTTCCAGTCACACTGCAGTACAGATCAGGAAAAACGTAAGCATGATGGATTTCATTCTGATGTACTGGTTTCATTAATTGTTCGCCTATTTATGCCCCACACAACAAGTTGCAGAGGGTATAATGATTTTGACCTGTCCGTCTGTCAGTCCAGTTTTTGTCAGTACAAATCCTATGAAACTGCTTAACTGAATTTCATAATACAGAATTGCTGTGTAGATGTGCATATTAGGGCTATTCCAGCAAAAAACATAATGGGGGGAGGGACGGCAGCCGATATTTTTTTGGATAGGTGGGGGTGATTTTGGAAAATATATTTGTATGGGTGGTTGTCTTCCAGGTTAAAAAAAAAAACATGGGTGCCTGTGAATTATGATAAAAATGAAAACGTATCACGTTATGTATCTTTTATTACAAAAGAAGAAGGAAAGTAGAGCCATCCTACATTAAGTACGAAAAAAAGATTGATAAATGGGCAGATAACTCAATGTTACTGTCAAACTTTCCCCTCCAAGGCGTTACCCAACCTATTGTACACTGTACCTGTCCTAAACGACCACCTGTCTAACGCAACCAACGATCATGAGTTTTACAACCTTTTCGTGTAATTTCACCTTTATGAAACGACTACATTTTTATACCCCCCGCAACAAGTTGTGGGGGGGGGTATACTGGAATCGGGTTGTCCGTCTGTCTGTCCGTCCGTCCGTCTGTAGACGCAATGGTTTCCGGGCTCTAAAGCATTATCCTTTCCACCTACCGTCACCATATCATATATATGGACTACCCATGGGATGAAGATGTTCCCTATCGATTTTGGGGTCAAAAGGTCAAAGGTCAAGCGCACTGGACATCGAAGTAGCAATATGGTTTCCGGGCTCTAAAGCGTTATCCTTTCCACCTACCGTCACCATATCATATATATGGACTACCCATGGGATGAAGATGTTCCCTATCGATTTTGGGGTCAAAGGGTCAAAGGTCAAGCGCACTGGACATCGAAGTAGCAATATGGTTTCCGGGCTCTAAAGTGTTATCCTTTCCACCTACAGTCACCATATCATACATATGGACTACCCATGGGATGAAGATGTTCCCTATCGATTTTGGGGTCAAAAGGTCAAAGGTCAAGTACACTGGACATCGAAGTAGCAATATGGTTTCCGGGCTTTAAAGCGTTATCCTTTCCACCTACAGTCACCATATCATACATATGGACTACCCATGGGATGAAGATGTTCCCTATCGATTTTGGGGTCAAAAGGTCAAAAGTCACACGCACTGGACATCGAAGTAGCAATGTGGTTCGGTTTGTCATGCCATTTGTTTTTTACACTCAGAAAAGAGGTAGTTTATACCTATTACCAACACCCTTTGGGAGATTGGGGTAAGCGGGGGGTATTCTTAGTGAGCATTGCTCACAGTACCTCTTGTTTTTATTACAACGCGATTCCTACTTTTGATTTCAGTCGAGCATGGCTATTCTGGGAATTATCGCCCCTAACACTTTCGTTTTAAAATGCACAGGTAATAGTTCGGCGATGATCTTGTTTAATCGGCACTCTGAATCAATTATTATACCCAAGCTATCAATTGGTTAACGTGTAATTAACATGCAGCGTCGTGTGAGGTTAATTACCAAAGCCCGAGTTGTTGTTTATTTAACAAAATCAAGGATCAGGGAATCGAGACCGTTGTTTCCGAAGGTGTGAATTTCGACAGACTTTGATATGTGCGGGGTAATTCGGATATGAAATCTCCCACCTGGTATACCATTACGTTTAACAGGGTGGAAAATTTGCCTGATTTCGATATAAATCAGGTAAATATTATGCTTGGGACTGAAATTTTAAATGGAATATTTGCGAGTTTCCTGTACGAGAGATTGTAGGGGGGAAAATCAAAGGAAAAAAGTCACAATCTATATGCATACACTTTGTAATTTAGGGAAATATCTATGTCTTGCACTGAAGTTGCGAGAAAACCTAACTCGTTGAAAAGTTCTCCGTTGCTTGCTTGAATTGGTACACCGCTATACAATGCCATTTTATGTATACATATTGTAACTGATGTAATAAGACACTTGTCTTTTAAAAGCAATAAAGAGAGTAACAATATATGTGAATTTAAATTTTAAGTGGTATAATATATTCATATTTTATTTAGTTTTATAATTTCTATCATTAAAAAAAACCCCAACTTCTTGTCATTTCAACAATTAACAAGCACCCAGATCATGACATGAGTAAAAAGGACATGCACATCTAGTCCAGAAATGATATGACAATATCCTACATCATTAGTCTAGTGAAACTGTTTGTTTATAATAAGGAAACAGAGCTAGGTTTCTACAACTCACATGTTTCCAGAGTATACAAAATAAATTGCATTTTTTCTTTCATTTTATATGCTGAGATCATCCTTTTTTTCTCCCTACCAAAATTGCATTGGAAACCAAAATATGTAATTTTTTCCTGCAATGATTGCTACATGTACCTTCATCTCCCGATGAAACAACAAAGAAAGACAGTTTATTGTTTATATTTTGATGCATTTTAAAAACTATAAACTAGAATTAAGTTCTAAAATATCATATGGTTGATCCATTTGTTACGTTAAATGAAACAGTCAATACCCCATTTGACCTTTGACTTGGTAAAGATTATGCAGACAGGTGGTACTAGAAAACCGAAAATATAAGAGAAAAGATTCAGTGAATGTAAATATATAGGATTAAAACCAATTTGAATTTGTTGAAACTAAACTCTACCTTTAAAGGAAAATCTTAATATATACAGGCGATTTCAGTATTAAATTCTTTATCTTATTTGTATGGGTGGTGGTGGCAGGGGAGAATCTAATTGTATGGGTGGTGGTAGCAGAGGAAAATTTAATTGTATGGGTGGCTGTCTTAAAAATAAAGTGCCTTCCCTCCCTCCCCCCCCCCCCCTCATATTTTTTTTTACTGGAATAGCCCTTAGCAAGAAATTCTGATTTGATGTTATTTCTGGGAGTTATGTCCCTTTTGAACTTCAACTTTTTTTTCTCTCTGGGAGTTATGCCTTTTAAACTTAAAAATTTTGCCAAAATTAAATATACTAGTAAACAGTCCCTCCCTGCTCAAAGGTCATAAGTGCTGAGCATAGGCCTAAATTTTGCAGCCCTTCACCAGCAATGGTGACGTCTCCATATGAGTGAAAATTCTCGAGAGGGACGTTAAACAATATCCATTCAATCAATCCATAGCATTGCCATGAATTCTGTGTAACATTGTCATTAATTGTGGGGTATGTGAGTTTGCTCACTTTTTCGTTCATTTTTAAAGAGTGAAGGACCCTTAACTTATTTTAGGCCTTGATAGTTTTCCGGACCTTTTTTGGTTATCCCTGCAGCTATTAAGTTGAAATTTTAAACATGCACTTATATCAATGGGCTGCAGCTTAAGTTTGAGTTTGGGCTTTGTTGACTTGTTTTTGAAAGAGTTATGGACCTTGAACCTAGCAAGCAATGCTACAAAATGGGGCACAAAAATTTGTGTTTAACAAAAAGTCATGAAACCACAGTATTCATTTACCCAGAAAATCTAGATAGCAAGAAGTCAAATATGCACCCCTTATACAAGTAATGTAGACAGCAAATTAGTCTAATTAGTACATACACACTGTACCTCTTACATGAGAGTAATAATGATGATGTTTTTATAACTTTTGAGTACTCTATCTTGGCTTTGCTACATGACTAGTGCAGTGGTACTAACATCATTTCGTGTTCTATTCCATTCTAAATATACATGGACGTAAAACTCTTTCCTTTGGAAGCACCATATTCTGGACTTTCCTTGACAGGTAGTTGAAGTTTTGCTTCTGATGAGAGCAGACAATTTGTACCGGCTTGGCTTTCTGGACAAGAACATTGATGCCCACCTGGCATTTAGTCCTTACCTTAGTTGTGAAGAAATGTAAGAGAAATGTTTTATATGAATGCAATGTACATGTAATAGACGTGATTGTACGTGTGTGTTTGTTTTATTGTGTTTTCTATATATTCTAAAAGTTAAATCATTGTTATATAAGGCCACATCAAATCGATTCTCTGGTTCTCAGACACCGCCGCCCCCCAAAAAAATTGGCTGCTGACACGAGTTTATTGGCGCCCCGGAAAAAAATCACCGCCGCCCGTATTTGATCTGTCAAAATAAAATTTGTGTTTTGGCGCCAAAATCGTAAAGCGCCTTGCTGAATAAGACGTGCTGCTTAGTTGATGTAAACAATATGGTGACAGAAACAGTTCTTGTCAGCATTGAGATTATTTTTAACTCAAAACAGATTGTTCCATGGATAATTATACCGGTAGACTCGTCCTTGACAGTTGATACGCTTTGCAAGAAACTTCTGGGCGGTGAATTTAAAGAAATTGAAACCGTGAAGGAACAAATTGATGAAAGCAAGGCCGAGTTGAAGTACGACGTTTTTGTAGGTCGAAACAATTAAAACTGCTGACAGCGATAAGGTTTTTTCAACAATTCCTTTACAATTCATGACCTTGCCAAACATTTACAGGAAGTAGTTTTTGTATACTTGAATAAAATGATAAAAAACATACTATTTTGTATTCACTTTATTTGCATAAAGATCTACAAAATAAAAGCATGGCATACATATAAAAGAAGACAAGAAGCAGAATGAAAAGAAGCTATACGGTTTTCAATACCATTTGTAAAACTCTTAACTTTTTTCACAACACAAGAAAAAAATCACGGACAAAAAATCCCTACCCATTTGTGACATGGAGATAAATTGAAAAACTAAAACCCCTACCTACCTACCCATTTTTTGAAAAACAATTGTCTGAGAACCAGAGAATCGATTTGATGTGGCCTAAAGTATCTGTGTAACAGTAAATGATCTACCGTAAAAGAAACTGATGCATTCTGTTGTTTTATTAGTCCATGTGTAGTCTCAGTGTACTTTGTATATTGATTTTTTTTTAACAATGAGCCTCTACATTCTGTACAGTCAACCTCAGTTCTGTGACACTAAGGATGAGAACAGTTCCATTCCTACACACACAGTGGCATTTCTGTGGTCCGAGTCTGCGTACCTGGACTACGAGAAGTCGTTCAGTGTATTTCTGTCATGTTTAGAAAGTGTAAGTAAATTACATCAACCCCTACCTAATCAAGATATTTCTATCACACATTTACAGGTACTCATAGATAAGCTAGAGGCCTTTGCCTTTTAACAGAAATTGTTTTCATTACTTCAGCCTTTGGTTGATACTTTTATAAGAATTTTCCAGATGACTTGCAGTGCTCTGCTTTATACATTTTGTACTATCCTGGAAGTAAAATTGTAAGCCAGTCCTGCTCATTGCTAAATTCTCACTCTCTCTCCTATTGCCATTCCACTCACTGATCTGTTATTATTGAGCTCTCTATCCCATCATCCTTCTGTTTTGATTAATGACCAGAATTGGCAGTATAAAAGGAAACAGTTTACATGTTTTATTTCAGGACACAGACTGGGAAGTGCTGGAGCGGGTCCTGGTCAATCTACCATTACTTTTACAGAACAAAACCCTCATATTGTCAGGGAAGCATGACCTTATTAATTCCTTGTGTCATCAACTCTGTGCCATGGTATGAATGTCCTATAAAGGCTTAATGTATAACATATGTTTGAATGAAATGAATGTTGTTTTTTCTTGATTAATATTCTCATTTTATGGGGTTTTTGAACACAGGTGAATGATCGACTATTGAATTTCCCTGAGAAACTTCATGGCACCCCATCAGGAAGGTTCACAAGGTCAGATTTCCACACGTTTGTGTTTCCGGTATTGGCTTCCATGGTGTCCTACCACAGATATTTAGACAAAAACCGAGCAGTAAGTGTCTGGCTTGATGTGTTTAAAAAGTACATATAAGTAACTTATGTATCAAGATATTGTAGTCACTTTGGTATAATAGAATATAGTAATTCACTATACTTTACTTCCACTATCTTCTTGGATTCATCAGAAACAATTTTGTGGAATGTTCAACATGTTTATATAATTCTCCATGTATATTCAAAAGTTATCATAAAAAAAATTTGTCAAGGAAACCTCATGGTTTTATGCAAAAATTATATTTTTGTCCTTTTTATTATTTGATTTGGCACTTAAATTGGGTGATTTATGTTATAACTATGCCTCTATTTTTTGTGAGATTTATTCAAAATTGTAAATACTTTTGTTAATTACTCCAAAGTGTGGGCAACCTCTCACAGTTTTTTTGTTCCTGTTTTGACAGAGAGAGATGATTAAGTGCTTGGAGTTTGGATTGGTGTCTAAGTGTGCCAAGACTTGCACAAACTCGCTGAGGATTTGTACTCTGGAAATGCAGGACGTTATGATGCGATTGTTACCTTCTGTCTTACTGCAGCTGTCGAAAATCTCCGCCACGGTCCATATGGCTATACCAGTACTGGCATTCTTATCAAGTAAGCAGAAGTCGTGAGAAAGCTGAGTGACTGATAAATACTGAGTTACTGGCATTCTTATCAAGTAAGCAGAAGTCGTGAGAAGGCTGAGTGACTGATAAATACTGAGTTACTGGCAATCTTATCAAGTAAGCAGAAGTCGTGAAAAGGCTGAGTGACTGATAAATACTGAGTTACTGGCAATCTTATCAAGTAAGCAGAAGTCGTGAAAAGGCTGAGTGACTGATAAATACTGAGTTACTGGCAATCTTATCAAGTAAGCAGAAGTCGTGAGAAGGCTGAGTGACTGATAAATGCTGAGTTACTGACAATCTTATCAAGTAAGCAGAAGGTTTTGTGCGGATTCCTCGGATGTATGAATTGATATCTGAGTGGTGTTTACTTGTAGGTATTGTCCGGATTCCTCGGATGTACGCTAACTTTGTAGAGGAGGAGTACCTCAGTGTGTTTGCTATAGCTCTACCCTACACCAATCCATTTAAGTATGTTTCTCATTAAAATCGCTTCCATCATGCATTCAGAATTCCTGCTACATTTCTTGTCACACATGCACTTTTAGATTATTCATGTATGCTACTGAATTGTGGAAGCAGAAATACTCCAAACATTATTACAGTGTAATGCATAAAAGCTAAACACTCTTTCTGAATATTTCAGATTCAGCCATTACACTGTGTCGTTAGCTCACCATGTCATAGCCATTTGGTTCATACGATGCCGACTCCCCTTTAGAAAAAGTTTTGTCAAATTCATCCAGAAGGTGTGTTGATTTACTTACATTCAGTGTACAGTTAATGAGAATTACTATACAGTATACAGAGGCTGCAGACCAGTAAGAATAAATTCCTCAATGCCCAGAACTTATAATCATTTTGTTATATGTTAAAAGCTATCTTCCTCTGTGTTTTTCGTTGACAGTCATCAATTCTTTACAAACCAATCCTTTTGTTTTTCATATTTTGTTAGGGATTACAAGCTAACATTATACAACAGTTTGAAGAAAACTCCATTATCCATCAGCAACAGAATCAAAACCAGGACTCCAGTGACCGGAGTCGATCCAACAGCTTCAACGAGGCTGCTTATAGAAAGTAGGCAATGAGAGTTGGTTTTAAATCCCGTGTATAATGTATTATTACTGTAACAGAAAATTTTCAGAAAACAGATCGTTTTTAATTGCGTGTACTTTTTTGCATTTTGACATTTTCTTCCAGCCGCAGAAGGATGTATTCTGGATCTGCCGTTTCTCGTCAAAATTTGCAGGCCCCTGTAGATAACAAACTCTCTCAGTATCATTATGAGCTAACAGAGACCTGTCTAGATGTCATGTCACGCTACACATATGGAAACTACAGTGCCATTCCTACACGGTGAATGAGTGTCTTCCTCTACACCCAAAAGCATTTATAAGGCCCAACTTTTTTAATCCTATTTTATGAAATCTTGAATAAAATGTAAATTTTCATGTAAGTTTGTGAGTTATTTTCCTGATTTAAGGATGTGTTTATATAGGTCACCAGTGGCTGAATTTTTGCTGAATGGTGGACAATCACAAACATGGCTGTTAGGAAACAAAGTGATTACTATAACAACAAGTGGAGGTGGAGGAAATAAAACAAACAACACAGGCCTGTGTGACAAATGTCTGGCTCTGTATCAGAATGAACCTCCTGAAACAAAACCAACTCCTCCACCCACTTCTTCCAACAGGAGGCGCCACAAGTCGGCCTTTGTTGCTCGAACTTCATCCACAATAGAGAGCAGGGCAAGTGCAGATGATATTGGGATTCAGTCCAAATTGTCATTTGATGATTTACTTGACAATCCAGATAGCACTGTGGAACAGGATGTTGGCACACAGACTGGATCATCCCTCTCAGATCACACTCCTGCAAAACTTGGTCTTGAGACTGAGGCTATGGAGGCTTTCCTAATGGGTAATATTCAAATGGCATGATTTTTTGTCTTCAATGAAAAATAAAAACCAATTAACATGCTTACCCTATTGTGGTAAAAAGTATCTGTAATATAATTTATATATACAGAGACCATAAATCATGTATAGTATTAGGTTTTGGGTCACCCGGGTGACTCAGGAGGCTTTATGTAATCTGTTTTGGTCGGTCATTGTGCATTATCATTTTGAACATTTTCAACTTCTTTACAGATACTATGTGTATTAGGTCAATATTTACTTTTTACAGATACTATGTGTATTAGGTCAATATTTACTTTTTACAGATACTATGTGTATTAGGTCAATATTTACTTTTAAAGTTGATTTATAGCATTTATTGGGTATGGGGAACATAAAATGTGAATATCATGGTTCTCTGCCCCTGAGGCTAAAACCATTAAGTAATCATGGAATCTTTAAAAAATCTTCTTTTCCCAGACATCAAAGAGGCAAAATGTGTCCCCAGTTATGATGAGGAAGGAGGTCTCTACCAAACTTGTGAAATTCATTGCCCCTTGGTCATCTTCTTGAGTCCAGGCTCCAATGCAATAAAACTTAAACAAACTCACTTTTGATTTAAGTCTCACTTTTTATTGTATGTTACTTTTTTAAAGGGGCATGGACACGATTTGAGCTGAAAATTTTCAAATTTTATTTTTCCATTTTCAATATCTAGAATGCTAAACTAAAATATTTCTAATAGTCAGCAAAAATTTTAATGTCGGTTGTTGAGGTACATGGGAGATGCAGAGCTCACAAGTCTTTGTTATGTAAACAAGGCTCATGTGTTTTTGTTTATATATGTTAAATATACTAGTAAACATTACCTTTAAAGCAGATTTTTTCAATTTACAAGTTAATTCTGAACATAATTAGATAGTTTCTAGTGTTTGACACATCTCATTTTGCTTTAAACATGCTATTTTCTATTCAGCAATCTATATGTAAACAAAAACATGGCACGAGCCTTGTTTACATATTGAAGAATTGTGAGTGCTTTTTCTCACTTTTAACTCAACAACTGATATTAAAATTTTGGTTGATCTTTAGAAATTGTAAACATTAAAAATTGAAAATTTTCAGCTGAAATCGTGTCCATGTCCTTTTACAAGTGAGGCTTAGATCAAGAGTGAGCTCATCTCTTAAGTTTTATAGTCCTAGATCTGGAATTTAGGTCATCAAATGTTCAACATCTTTCACACATAAGCATTTTTGCAATTTTTCTGTGATATTCTTTAGATCTTAAAATTATGATGTGAAAAAAAATTCCAATTTTTTTTAATATCCTCTCAAAGACAGGATGTATTTATATGGTATGGCTCTGTCTGTCTATTTGTCTGGACCTTGTAGGCAAAATGCAAAATACACCATAAGCTCCAGGATCTTACAACTTGGTACATTTGATCTCCATAATGAGAAGAAGATGTCTGTGGTTTTTCAAGGTCAAAGTTCAAGGTCATAGTATCAGTTGATAGGAAGACCTTGTAGGCAGTATACAGACTGAACTATTGGGGCTGGTATCGTCAAACTTGGTACACATACTCTTTATGCCAAGTAGGTCAAAGGTCAAGGTCATAGTATCACTTAGTATTGTAACCTTGTAGGCAGGATTCAGACCAAACCGTTGGGGTTAGGATCATCATATTTGTTACACATACACTTTATGCCAAGAGGAGGATGCCTGTTGTTTCTCAAGGTCAAGGTCATAGTAGCACTTAATAGAAAAACCTTGTTTTCCTTATAGATACAGATATTGCCCTGAAATTTAGTCACAAGCTTCCGGGGGAGGGTTATAAGTCCTCAGGGAAATACATAATCAGTTCATGTGTTAGATAGATTAGTGCACCATGACCAGTTGGGAATGTGTATGATATCAATTCAGAGTGCATAATGTGCTAACAGGCTCATCGGGCGTATGATAGTCGAGTGTTGCACCGTTTGTGGAACCCTTGTTTTATGTAGTAAAAATCGGTAAAAATATAACATGAAAGATTTGCTGTTAGGTCATTGTAGATGTAAATCTGTGATATATTTGTGTCATGAAGGCTCATTTGTAGGGATTCAGAGGAAGCATTCCTCTGATGGCCGTGTGTTCCAGCGTAACATGTGTGCTTGCTGGTGTTCTGGCTGGGCAGAGATATTTATAAGGGGGCCCAGTGGTAACATAGCGTGGATGATTAGAATTGAAAATGACCTGTCCCACACATCCATGCAGGTAAGCCTAACGATATCAAAATTAAAATGTAGAATGTCCAAATGGTGCAAATGTAAAATTGTGTAATTTTGCTAGCTTTTGGAGATGAAAACTAGTATACTATAGGAACATTCAACAGGCAATATTGATAATTATGTATAATCCACAGGCACTCGACGTTTTAGATATCTGTAATTAAAAAAATTGTCTTTCTATAAACAAAATATTCACAAGGTATATCATGCCGCCATCTTGGTTTTCTTTTTTCCCCAGATGCATCGCTTGCAATTTTCGGCTAAAAGTTCAATATGATAATTAGACCTCTACTGTTTAGAATCAAATCTGTCAATGTCTTATCCCTTGCATTGTTATGGTGAACTGGAAATAAAGTCCATTAATTGGCTCTAATCAACCGTCAAAATCATCTACTGCTTCTCAAATGCGACAAACTGCTGAAGTAAGGACGGAAGTTGACATAATCATGCAAATGAGAATTCCCTTGCTGATGTACCTCTGATGCTTGTGCGAGGGGGAAAGGGGGGGGGGGGGGGGGGAGCACAATTGTGTGGTTTTGGAACAGGCTGGCATGGGAAGTTTAGTAAATCTATCGCAATGCCAAAACAACATTGGAAATGCTCATGATTGTCCCCCCCCTTTTTTTTTGCTATGACTCCATCCCACTAAGGTTTGTCACCCATTGTGACAACACTGAAAATTTACAGACATTTGGCTGTATAAATGTCACTGTGAACGTTTGAGAGTATGCCCATGTGTACGTGTGTGTAGGTGTTAATATTCAGTTATTGTGAACTTTTCTTAAATATTACGTATGGCATAAAATTTACTTTCAAATAATTATATAGGGGGGGGGGGGTATATAGGAATCACTGTCTGTCTGTCCGTCTGTCTGTGCAGATTCGTGTCCGGGCCATAACTTTTGTTCTTTGACTTAGGCATACCATATTTGGCACACAGGTGGATCACCATAAGACGATGTGTCATGTACCTTCATGACCTCTATATAACCTTGACCTCAAGGTCAAAATTAAAGGTTTTTACAATGGATTTGTGTCAGTGCCATGACTTCTTTGTTCTTTGACATAGGCATACCATATTTGACACATGAGTGTATCACCATGAGATGATGTGTCGGGTACCTTCATGACCTCTATATGACCTTGAACTATGACCTCAAGGTCAAAATTAATTATAGGGTTTTGACATAGTCATACCATAAGACATGGGTGTATCACCATGAGACTATGTGTCATGTACATTAATTTTTATGACCTTGACCTTTGATCTCAAGGTCAAAATTATAGGTTTATGCCATGGATTTGTGTTCAGACTATATCTTCCTTTTTCTTCTACAAAGGCATACCATATTTTTACACTCAGGAAAGAGGTAATTTATACCTACTAACAACACTCTTTGGGAGATTGGGGTAAGCGGGTGAGCAGTACCTCTTGTTTTAATTAAATGAATGCATGAATAAGTTTAACGTTGAAAAAAATGAAATAAGATAGATAAAGTGTTCAAGATCCATTGGTATCTGACATATTTACTGCTAATTATAATATTTACTATTTTTAATTTTATTGACCTATGAAAAAAGGGCTGTCCCAAAATTATGTCAACTTCCGTCCTTACTTCAGCGGTTTGTTGTGTTTGAGAAGCAGTAGACGATATTTGACGGCTGAATAAGGTTAATAAATGGACTTTATGTCCAGTTCACCAAGATGATGTGAGAGGCAAGACCTTGACAGAGTTGAGTCTATCATATCAAAACTTTGCTTAAAATTGTAAGCAATGTAGCTGGTAAAAAAGGAAACCAAGATGGCCAAATGATATACCTTGTGAATATTTTGTCTATAGGAAGACAATTGTTTTTATTATAGATGTCTAAAACAGCGAGTGCCTGTGGTGTAATCAAGGGTATATTCAAAAGATTTCATTTCATTTAATTTTAAGCCTTTTTTTAAAGTTAAGTTCAACCAGGATACATTAAGTGTTATTGCAAGCAGTATTCAATATTTTAATGAATTATGCATGTTAGTTTGTAAAGATTGAAAATATACCAAATACAGGTGTATGATTTTTATTCGCGCGTCTGGGGCATGCTATGTTATGATTTTTATACGCGCATCTGGGGCGTGCTATGTTATGGTGATCCTGTCCGTCCATCTGTCCTGCTACATGTATGTGTCCGGCTCGTAAGTAAACTTAATACTATGAATCACCAAAATTTGACAGCTGATACCAATCGAGTGATGACAACAGCTCCCAACAATCGTAACTACTCGGCTATTTCCGTAACCACAAATGAACCTCGTATGTGGATCGACGCCATCAGAGTCTGTAGCCATGTGTACACAAATGTAATTATGACGTCACAATCGTACGTTACAATATGAAATGTGAGCTTTCAAATGCATCTAAGATATCATACATCTCTGAAGTATTCTATCACTATCAATTTCCACTTATATGTTTATGTATTAGAGTGAATAAGACGTTAATGATACCAAAACTGAATCTTTGGTGAAAATCTAAATAACATATTATACAGGGATTCGGTTCTGGCCTTTTAACTTCATCTACAGGGGCACTTCTGGCTAAGAAATGCATCGATTTGATGCAATTCTTGCGCCAATCCACGTCTGAGTCTTCTTACCGGTTACAGAAAAGGACAAACGCATGATCCAATTGAGTTGATACATCTTAGAAGTTGTTGTTGTCGGTTCATTTTTATTTCCGTGCAGAATTACGGGTAGTGTCCACACTAGTGGGCCCCCTTCCAGGTATCTGGCTAGCTGCATGCATGGCAGATCTCACCTCAGATCTCCATTCTTTTCGGTCTTGAGGGTCGGCAGTAGAGAGCTTCCATTCTCTACGATCTTTCTCCGTCTGTTAGGTAGAGATAAATAAAGTTAGGTCACTTTGACCTTTTGATTTTAAAGACAATATGGCCAAATATGGCAAAATCTTGGCTGACTTGTAACTGGACAATTATTTGGTCTAAGTCATCAAACTTGGTCAGTTAATGTATCATAAGTAGAAGGTGTGTAGCACTCTAAATCAAGGTCACTGACCTATAATTAAGATGACATGGCCATATATGGCATAACTCTTTTTTAGACTCATGTAGATATGAGTCCTAGAATCAGCAAACTTTGTCAATTTGTGCATAGAAATGTAAACTGAAGCTTAAAATCAGGTCATTAAAACTTTTAAATTGGTAAGTATTTAAATTAACTGTTTTAAGGGAGGTAATCCCTACATAAGTAAGAGAGTAATGCAGTAACCCTTTTCAATAATTATTACATCAAGAAATACTAATTTTTTCATGAAATGTAGCTACAGTCCCTGAAACATTCTACTTTACCATTTTTCTTTGCGTTCACTGTGAGCTTTCAGTGTGTTCACTGTGCGCTTTCCGTTTACAGTTTTGCGCTCACCGTTCACAAAGCGTTCACAGTGCGTTCATCGTTCACAGTCATTCAGAACACTGAAGTGAAAGGATCGATCTTCATAGCAAGGCTAAAATGAAAAAGGAACGTGTGCATAAGAGTGAAAGTATACTTACTTATTATATCAGAAATTTAATTTATAAAGTACAAATGTCAGGATTATCTATTGTGAAAATTCAAGGAAAACTGCAGATTTCTTACCAATATCAAACTTTAGAATAGAATAAATAATTTTTGATATTACAAAACATAACTATTGTTTGTTTTGGTGGGAGAAATTCTGAATGAGAGAAAAATGTAAGAGCCTGCAGTTATCAATTCAACCCTTGTACATGTAATGAAGAACGAGCGCTGGTACATGTACAAAATTGAGGCAGTTTCAGTTAATAAATACACCCCCCCCCCCAAAGTCTCATTTTAGCATTTTCAAGTTTGGGCAAAAGCACAATTTAATATTATTATTTTGTCTCACTTAACAAGATTTTTAGACAAATCAATTTTTCCTCTTAAGCCCCCCCCCCCCCCCCAACTTAAAAAAAACGATACTACATTTCAATACACATTGGCTTGAATGTCAAACTGATTTGAAAATGTATTTCTGATTATTTTATGCCTATATTTATGAAATACATTGTAAATACAGTGAAACTTCTCTAAACCGGCCCCTCAGAAAACCGGTTCTCCCTGAATATCGGCCGATTTTCAAAGTCCCGGCAGAAATCTTAACATTTCCTTACAAAGAAAGTCTTACAAAACCGGCCACCCCTGAAAACCGGACATCGGCCACTTTTTGAAGTACATTTGTTAACAAACATGTGTAATTTACCCTTAACATACCGGCCACTTTTTGAAGACAAGAAAATTTTGGCCAGAGGTTGATCAAGATTGTCCAGGTGTGCAAATTGACTGACCAACTGGCCAGGTGGGAAATTATCAACCGGAGGTGTGAAAAACACTAGTGGCCTCTTTAATTTCTATTGTTTACCTGTGCTGTCAAGGGTGTTAATTGACACTTAGCTAATCCAAGAGACCCTTCCAAATTCTGTACAAAATGTAAAAAACAGGAACATATTGAATGAATACGGAATCAAACGCCATATTGTTTCACCATACTATCATATGGATATAAGCGGTAGTTAATAAAGAACAAACCCATGATTGTTAATGATAATTATTAAAAGATAGATTAATTTTCTTGGTTTCCATAGACTTGAAATTCCAAAGAAATATTCAAATTACAATTTCATATTTACTACTGCACTTTTTAAAAACGTCAAAACAAAATTGTTAATGACATAAGCGATGAATGTAAACAGAGTTTTTATAAGTAAGAGGAATTCCAATAATAGTCCTCTGTGTTTTCTTTATGTATTCTGTTATAGATTTTCAGTTTGAAATTTGATGATTTCAGCGAGAATATTTCTTGTAATTCATAATTACCTTTAGGTACAAGCGGACTAATTTAATCTCCACCGATAATTGATCATAGATCACCAGATCTAAGTGAACAGTACCTACTATGTGAATATTGAGATAAAACATCTATAATTGCTAAATTCTCGGTATACCGGCCATCCCTCTAAACCGGCCGTTTTTTCCGGTCCGAGAGCCGGCCGGTTTGGAGAAGTTTCACTGTAAATGTATTTACTCCTTTCCCCAAGTTTGAAACTTTTATATCATTTGTCTATAATATAAAGTGTAATTTTTCTCATACATTTCTGCCCCACATATGATATACGTATAGTTTAGTACAATAAACAGTTTTATCCGCTTCAAAAACATTGCACAATCTATTATATGGAAATTCATGGTCACACTATGTTTTTTGTACATACTGTAATTCTGGGATTATTTCCTCAGGTCGATATACCGATTGTTAAGCCGTTCTTGGCACACTGATTTTGACTGTGGATAACTCCATTTACCTGATCAGGATATGGGGCTCACGGCGGGTGTGACCGGTCAACAGGGGATGCTTACTCCTCCTAGGCACCTGATCCCACTTCTGGTGTGTCCAGGGGTCCGTGTTTGCCCAACTATCTATTTTGTATTCCTTGTAGGAGTTATGAGATTGATCACTGTTCGTTATCTTCACCTTGCATACTATACATGTATTTGTAATAACGTGAATTGCGCAAAATCTCCATGGGAATAAACCTTTTATACTAATTAGAAGCGTTCAGGTGTCATCACAAGATACCTATACTACCAGTGTTGTTTGATTAATGCATTTTTATCTTGACTCCTTTCAGGGATGTTTTTTAATTGCATGTAATCAAAATGACCGCGCTCATAAATTTTGAAATCATACATGTACACCTGTAAATTCATGGCGCTAATTACTAGACTATCTTTGTTTCACATACATTGTTTGTACTCTTGTGTTAAGATATTGAATACTATGCATCTTAAAATGAAATACATGAAGTATACCGAGATACCAATATCCATGATTTATGAAAACGTCAAGAATTCTAAGTATTATTGATTATTTGTTTCTACTTTAATGTATGCATGTATCTGTACATGTAAAACTGTAAACAATGTACATAAAAAAAAATCTTTTGTTTGTGCATGATTGCTGCTGTATTGATATGAAATTTACGATCATTTCATGAAAAATATACATCCAGTACTTGAATAAAAATGAACAAACAGATGTATTCATATATATATTCCCTACCTGATTATAAAATAAGTACAATCCAAAGGGAAAATCTGAAATATACCAAATGAATAGACCATTTTGCGTTCACCGTGCATTCACTGTTCAAGTGGGAAAGTAGAATGTTTCAGGAACTGTACATAACAATTGATATGAATTTTTTTTTTCTAACATTAATGATATAAATATATGCAATATTGTACTAGAAAATTTGCAAAGACTTGATATTAAAACACATCACACAGCAGATAGTGGAATTGTCTCATGGGAATAATGATCTAAACCATGGTGTTTCAAGGGTTGAACATTTTGATTAGAGGCAAATTCTGTCTGTGCAATTAAAATTCCATTTGTCTCTTGGGAGTAATGATGTTGGTGTTTCTAAGAGTTTAGCTGTACTTGCAAAGATCATTGTGATAAAAGGTAAATTGCATCTGTCCAGTTAAAGATTAATTAATGAGTATATAGAAGGCTGTGGAAATAATTTTTCCCTCCTTCGGTTATAGGGCATTTCTTTGTACAATTCAGAATATGAAAGAAACTAAATATATGTAATAAAATGAAAATATGTTTTGAAATATTTCTGTAATTATTTGAACAATTCAAGAGATATATTGACATGTCAATTGCATTATGCAAAAGACACATTATAAGGAATATTTATCTTGATTTTATCTCAGACCTTAAAGCAAAGATATTGGTGCAATCTTTGCACCAATTAAGGTTGACATGATGTTGTGATGCACATTTATCTGTTTATAATGAATCTGACAGGTGTATCGTGTGATGTTGTGGTGCACATTATTATTATTTTAATGAAAGACTGTTCATATTGTTAATGATCTCCATGCCTGCTCTGAGAAGTGTAAAATACACACGCAGGAATAGTTGAAAATGATATTCACAAGATTAAATTAGCATTAAGAAGAGATAAAATTTTGTGCCAGTAGAACTTGAGGGAACAGTTCAGAATTTCCCTTCTTTTTAGGAGTCGCAGGCCCCAGACATCACCATGTTGTTTGCATCTGTCCAGAAGAAGGAGCCAGACCTAGAAAGCCTACACAGTCGGATTGACAGTGGCAGTATCGGAGAGGATGAGTACGAGTCACTATACGATCAGCACTTCCCATCAGACCATAGTCAAGATGGAGGTAACGTCAAAGATAATTCATATGACCATGTTTGTTTGCATGCAACAAAATTGTAGGCATGCATGTTAGTTGCTGATTGTTTTTTAAGGAAGATGATACTAAGAGCAGATTTGTTTTTTTATCTAATGCAAAAACTTTAAGAAGTAACTTACTACCAAGTCTTTTATTCAGTGTAAAGTAAATTTATATAGATAATGATAAAAATACTTTCTGCAATATTATCTATATTCTGCAAAAATATCAAGGTAAAATTATTCAGCAGATCTTTTAAAATTATGTTGTAAAATGTTTAGTTTCGACATTAAATATATCATCCGCCTCCAATGTTGTTTAAGAAAAGTTTAAATACATGTATATTTTTTTAGACCATGTATAAAAGAAATCATTTTGATATAGTGTGCTCATTTTTAATCATTTACTGTGTTAAACATGTCAAAATTAAGTCTTGATTTTTATATTGGTTCCAACTAAAATTGTCTCGTGACTGTTCAGGATTAATATCTAAAGTTTTTGACATCCTCAAATTGTTCCTTTATTATTCCTTTTTTTCCCTTTATATATATATAATTTCCCAAAACCTATGACAAACTATTGAAAATAGCTGCCAGGGATAGGGCCTTAACCAAGCTTCCTCTATTGACAATCATACTCCCTACAACACTATACACAGGGGGTGAATAAATTAAAGATATACATAAAAAGATAAGATTTTGAAGATATTATTGAATTGTAAATTTTTTATACATATGGAATTTTCAATAACAATAGAAATTATTTTATTTTTTTTATATAATTGTGTGCTTTGCATATTTCATATAAAAAAAAGAATTGAAATATGTTGACAGTCAAAATCTCCAGTTTTTTCAAGCACTGACAGTTCACCGCGGAAAGATGTGGTTATGATATAGCTAGTAAGTAATAAGTTAGTATAAAACAAAGACTACAACATGTGTTACAATAAACTGTCAAAAAGAGGCTAAGAATTTACTGTATACAAACATGTAATAATAAACTGTCAAAAAGAGGCTAAGAATTTACTGTATACAAACATGTAATAATAAACTGTCAAAAAGAGGCTAAGAATTTACTGTATACAAACATGTATTACAATAAACTGTCAAAAAGAGGCTAAGAATTTAATGTATACAAACACAATTTATAGAATAAAAATAAATGATAGTGTACCTTATGGAAAATTGTTACCATATGCATTTTGCCCAGCCCACTTTAAAGGAAAAAAATCATACTCCAAGGCACAATCTAATATAGAGCAGAACTAATTAATGTACAGTATTTATACAATCTGATATAGAGCAGAACTAATTAATGTACAGTATTTATACAATCTGATATAGAGCAGAACTAATTAATGTACAGTATTTATAGAACTAATTAATGTACAGTATTTATACAGTGTGCTATAGAGCAGAACTAATTAATGTACAGTATTTATAGAACTAATTAATGTACAGTATTTATACAATCTAATATAGAGCAGAACTAATTAATGTACAGTATTTATACAATCTAATGTAGAGCAGAACTAATTAATGTACAGTATTTATACAGTGTGCTATAGAGCAGAACTAATTAATGTACAGTATTTATACAATGTGCTATAGAGCAGAACTAATTAATGTACAGTATTTATACAATCTAATATAGAGCAGAACTAATTAATGTACAGTATTTATACAATCTAATATAGAGCAGAACTAATTAATGTACAGTATTTATACAGTGTGCTATAGAGCAGAACTAATTAATGTACAGTATTTATACAATCTAATATAGAGCAGAACTAATTAGTGTACAGTATTTATACAATCTGATATAGAGCAGAACTAATTAATGTACAGTATTTATACAATCTGATATAGAGCAGAACTAATTAATGTACAGTATTTATAGAACTAATTAATGTACAGTATTTATACAGTGTGCTATAGAGCAGAACTAATTAATGTACAGTATTTATACAATCTGATATAGAGCAGAACTAATTAATGTACAGTATTTATACAATCTGATATAGAGCAGAACTAATTAATGTACAGTATTTATAGAACTAATTAATGTACAGTATTTATACAGTGTGCTATAGAGCAGAACTAATTAATGTACAGTATTTATACAATCTGATATAGGGCAGAACTAATTAATGTACAGTATTTATACAATCTGATATAGAGCAGAACTAATTAATGTACAGTATTTATACAATATAATATAGAGCAGAACTAATTAATGTACAGTATTTATACAATCTGATATAGAGCAGAACTAATTAATGTACAGTATTTATACAATCTGATATAGAGCAGAACTAATTAATGTACAGTATTTATACAATCTGATATAGAGCAGAACTAATTAATGTACAGTATTTATACAATGTACTATAGAGCAGAACTAATTAATGTACAGTATTTATACAATCTGATATAGAGCAGAACTAATTAATGTACAGTATTTATACAGTGTGATATAGAGCAGAACTAATTAGTGTACAGTATTTATACAATCTGATATAGAGCAGAACTAATTAATGTACAGTATTTATACAATCTGATATAGAGCAGAACTAATTAATGTACAGTATTTATACAATGTACTATAGAGCAGAACTAATTAATGTACAGTATTTATACAATCTAATATAGAGCAGAACTAATTAATGTACAGTATTTATACAATCTGATATAGAGCAGAACTAATTAATGTACAGTATTTATACAATCTAATATAGAGCAGAACTAATTAATGTACAGTATTTATACAATCTAATATAGAGCAGAACTAATTAATGTACAGTATTTATACAATCTGATATAGAGCAGAACTAATTAATGTACAGTATTTATACAATGTACTATAGAGCAGAACTAATTAATGTACAGTATTTATACAATCTGATATAGAGCAGAACTAATTAATGTACAGTATTTATACAATCTAATATAGAGCAGAACTAATTAATGTACAGTATTTATACAATCTAATATAGAGCAGAACTAATTAATGTACAGTATTTATACAATCTAATATAGAGCAGAACTAATTAATGTACAGTATTTATACAATCTAATATAGGGCAGAACTAATTAATGTACAGTATTTATACAATCTAATATAGAGCAGAACTAATTAATGTACAGTATTTATACAATCTGATATAGGGCAGAACTAATTAATGTACAGTATTTATACAATCTAATATAGAGCAGAACTAATTAATGTACAGTATTTATACAATCTAATATAGAGCAGAACTAATTAATGTACAGTATTTATACAATCTAATATAGAGCAGAACTAATTAATGTACAGTATTTATACAATGTGCTATAGAGCAGAACTAATTAATGTACAGTATTTATACAATCTGATATAGAGCAGAACTAATTAATGTACAGTATTTATACAGTGTGCTATAGAGCAGAACTAATTAATGTACAGTATTTATACAGTGTGCTATAGAGCAGAACTAATTAATGTACAGTATTTATACAATCTAATATAGAGCAGAACTAATTAATGTACAGTATTTATACAATCTAATATAGAGCAGAACTAATTAATGTACAGTATTTATACAATCTAATATAGAGCAGAACTAATTAATGTACAGTATTTATAGAACTAATTAATGTACAGTATTTATACAGTGTGCTATAGAGCAGAACTAATTAATGTACAGTATTTATACAATCTGATATAGGGCAGAACTAATTAATGTACAGTATTTATACAATCTGATATAGAGCAGAACTAATTAATGTACAGTATTTATACAATCTGATATAGAGCAGAACTAATTAATGTACAGTATTTATACAATCTGATATAGAGCAGAACTAATTAATGTACAGTATTTATACAATCTGATATAGAGCAGAACTAATTAATGTACAGTATTTATACAATCAAATATGCATCAACCAAAACTATTTTTATTTATTTGCATCAGACAAGGGTATTATTTCATGCATCAACCAAAACTATTTTTATTTATTTGCATCAGACAAGGGTACTATTTCATAGTGATGTCATATTAAGATTTGGAAACAATAAATGGTTTGTGATATTATACATTGTAAATTCAAGATCTATTGCAAAAATTAGGATTCATTTTGATATCTTACCCATTTAAGAAGTTATATAAACACTTCCATTATTTATCAGTATACTATCAGAATGAAGACCAAATTAATCTATTAGTGAATATGTTCTCTGAAATTCATGGATAGATTGTAAAAATTGCATCAAATGTACCACTTTATAAAATGCAGCACAATGAAAATGATTGCTATTTGAATGGTTTTATCAGTGGTTAAATCTATACACACAGATTGCATATTGTTGAAACATCATATTAAAGTTAGTCTATAATTTTTATAAATGCAGCATTAAATTTAAATACCAGTACAGTCAAACTTCAGTATGTCAAAGTCATCAGAACTAGAATAAAAAACAAGACATACAGGACTGAGATATTGAAAGTGAGCCTTATTAAACTTACTTTGAAATATCCAGGATATTTGACATCCAAGTTCAAGATACCACTGAGCACCTGTTTAGTGATAAGATTTGTGCTTTGAATGTAACTGAATGCTAGCTAGAGCATGTACATAGGGCTTCTGGTGGTGCATGTACATGTATATAAGTATCATCAGTAAACTGATAACTTTGTATTCAGTGTCGTTGAATTGCTTTTTGTGTTTGTATAATCAGATGTGTAACTGTTGTAGACCACTCTATCAGGATTAGTATAGAGGATGAGGCGGAAGAGGGTAGGTCGCCTGTTGTTGTATTTCAAAAAATCTAATTCATGCTTGAAATTGAGTTGATTCACGACTTATTTGAGCATGCAATCCCTAATATATATACACATGTATGTTGCCTAGTAATTCCTGCAATATATTTGCCAGTTGAATATTTTTCATTGTATTTGATTGGATGTCCACGTATCTGTCTGTAACACATTGTATTTGATTGGATGTCCACGTATCTGTCTGTAACACATTGTATTTGATTGGATGTCCACGTATCTGTCTGTAACACATTGTATTTGATTGGATGTCCACATATCTGTCTGTAACACATTGTATTTGATTGGATGTCCACATATCTGTCTGTAACATGTAGGTTTCCAGTTGATATCTCCTTCCAGAACTCAAGTTTTTAGCTCACCTGAGCTGAAAGCTCAAGTGAGCTTTTCTGATCACCCGTATTCCGGCGTCCGTCCGTTTGTCCGTCCGTCTGTAAACTTTTCACATTTTCAACTTCTTCTCAACAACCACTGGGCCAATTTCAACCAAAGTTGGCACAAAGCATCCTTAGGTAAAGGGAATTCTAAATTGTTAAAATAAAGGGCCAGGCCACCTTCCAAGGGGAGATAATCAAGAAAAGGTAAAAATAGGGTAGGGTCATTAAAAAATCTTCTTCTCAAGAACCACTGAGACAGAAAAGCTGAGATTTATATGAAAGCTTCCTGATATAATGCAGATTCTAAATTGTAAAAATCCTGGCCCTCGGGGGTCGGATGGGGCCACAATAGGGGATCAAAGTTTTACATACAAATATATAGGGAAAATATTTAAAAATCTTCTTCTCAAGTACCATTGAGCCAGAAAAGCTGAGATTTACATGAAAGCTTCCTGACATAATGCAGATTCAAGTTTGTTCAAATCATGGGCCCCTGGGGTTGGATGGGGCCACAATAGGGGATCAAAGTTTTACATACAAATATATAGGAAAAATCTTTAAAAATCTTCTTCTCAAGAACCACTGAGCCAGAAAAGCTGAGGTTTATATGAAAGCTTCCTGATATAGTACAGATTCTAAATTGTTAAAATCATGGCCCCCAGGGGTCGGATGGGGCCACAATAGGGGATCAAAGTTTTACATACAAATATATAGGAAAAATCTTTAAAAATCTTCTTCCCAAGAACCACTAAGCCAGAAAAGCTTCCTGATATAGTACAGATTTTAAATTGTTAAAATCATGGCCCCCAGGGGTCGGATGGGGCCACAATAGGGGGTCAAAGTTTTACATACAAATATATAGGAAAAATCTTTAAAAATCTTCTTCCCAAGAACCACTAAGCCAGAAAAGCTTCCTGATATAGTACAGATTTTAAATTGTTAAAATCATGGCCCCCGGGGATCGGATGGGGCCACAATAAGGGGTCAAAGTTTTTTAGCTCACCTGAACCGAAGGTTCAAGTGAGCTATTCTGATCACATTTTGTCCAGCGTCCGTCTGTCTGTCTGTCCGTCTGTCTGTAAACTTTTCACATTTTCGACTTCTTCTCCAGAACCACTGGGCCAATTTAAACCTAACTTGGCCAAAAGCATCCTTGGGTGAAGGGCTTTCAAGTTTGTTCAAATGAAGGGCCATGTCCCTTTCAAAGGGGAGATAATCACAAAAATGCAAAAATAGGGTGGGGTCATTTAAAAATCTTCTTCTCAAGAACCACTGGGCCAGAAGAGCTGAAATTTACCTGAAAGCTTCCTGACATATTGCAGATTCAAGTTTGTTCAAATCATGGCCCCCGGTGATAGGATGGGGCCACAAGGGGGGATCAAAGTTTTACATACAAATATATAGGGAAAAACTTTAAAAATCTTCTTCTCAAGAACCACTAAGCCAGAAAAGCTGAGATTTACATGAAAGCTTCCTGACATAATGCAAATTCAAGTTTGTTCAAATCATGGGCCCCTGGGGTAGGATGGGGCCACAATAGGGGATCAAAGTTTTACATACAAATATATAGGAAAAATCTTTAAAAATCTTCTCAAGAACCACTAAGCCAGAAAAGCTGATTTTTACATGAAAACTTTCTGACATAGTGCAGATTCAAGTTTGTTCAAATCATGGCCCCCGGGGATAAGATGGGGCCCCAAGGGGGGGATCAAAGTTTTACACACAAATATATAGGGAAAAACTTTAAAAATCTTCTTCTCAAGAACCACTAAGCCAGAAAAGCTGAGATTTACATGAAAGCTTCCTGACATAATGCAGATTCAAGTTTGTTCAAATCATGGGCTCCGGGGGTTGGATGGGGCCACAATAGGGGATCAAAGTTTTACATACAAATATATAGGAAAAATCTTTAAAAATCTTCTTCTCAAGAACCACTAAGCCAGAAAAGCTGAGATTTACATGAAAGCTTCCTGACATAAAGCAGATTCAAGTTTGTTCAAATCATGGCCCCGGGGATAAGATGGGGCCCCAAGGGGGGGGGATCAAAGTTTTGCACACAAATATATAGGGAAAAACTTTAAAAATCTTTTTCTCAAGAACCACTAAGCCAGAAAAGCTGATTTTTACATGAAAGCTTCCTGACATAGTGCAGATTCAAGTTTGTTCAAATCATGGCCCCCGGGGATAGGATGGAGCCCCAAGGGGGGATCAAAGTTTTGCACACAAATATATAGGGAAAAACTTTAAAAATCTTCTTCTCAAGAACCACTAAGCCAGAAAAGCTGAGATTTACATGAAAGCTTCCTGACATAAAGCAGATTCAAGTTTGTTCAAATCATGGCCCCGGGGATAAGATGGGGCCCCAAGGGGGGATCAAAGTTTTGCACACAAATATATAGGGAAAAACTTTAAAAATCTTCTTCTCAAGAACCACTGGGCCAGAAGAGCTGATTTTTACATGAAAACTTTCTGACATAGTGCAGATTCAAGTTTGTTCAAATCATGGCCCCCGGGGATAAGATGGGGCCCCAAGGGGGGATCAAAGTTATACACACAAATATATAGGGAAAAACTTTAAAAATCTTCTTCTCAAGAACCACTAAGCCAGAAAAGCTGAGATTTACATGAAAGCTTCCTGACATAGTGCAGATTCAAGTTTGTTCAAATCATGGGCTCCGGGAGTTGGATGGGGCCACAATAGGGGATCAAAGTTTTACATACAAATATATAGGAAAAATCTTCTTCTCAATAACCACTGAGCCAGAAAAGCTGATTTTTACATGAAAACTTTCTGACATAGTGCAGATTCAAGTTTGTTCAAATCATGGGCTCCGGGGGTAGGATGGGGCCACAAGGGGGATCAAAGTTTTACATACAAATATATAGTTAAAATCTTTTTCTCAATAACCACTGAGTCAGAAAAGCTGATATTTACAAGAAAACTTTCTGACATAGTGCAGATTCAAGTTTGTTCAAATCATGGTCTTGGGGGTGGGGGGTGGGGGTCAAAGTTTTATATACAAATATAGAAAAAAGCTTTAAAAGAACCATTGGGCCAAAGAAGTTGACATTTACATGAAAGCTTTCTGACATAGTGTAGATTCAAGTTTGCAAAGGGTAGTTTGGGCCATAATAGGGACCAAGGTTTTACATGCAAATATATATGGAAAGTCTTCAGATATGGGCCAAGGTGACTCATGTGAGCGATGTGGCCCATGGGCCTCTTGTTTTTGTTGTTCGTTTTTTTTTTCCCCGTTTTTTTTTTGATTTTGATATAGTGCAGATTCAAGGTTGTTAAAATCATGGACCTCGGGGATTGGATGGGGCCTCAAGGGGGACATCAAAGTTTTAAATTTATAGGAAAAATCTTTTAAAATCTTCTTCTCAAGAACCACTGAGCCAGAAAAGCTGAGGTTTATATGAAAGCTTCCTGATATAGTACAGATTATAAATTGTTAAGATCATGGCCCCCGGGGGTCGGATGGGGCCACAATAGGGGGTCAAAGTTTTACATACAAATATATAGGAAAAATCTTGAAAAATCTTCTTCCCAGAACCACTAAGCCAGAAAAGCTGAAATTTATATGAAAGCTTTCTGATATAGTGCAGATTCAGGTTTGTTAAAATCATGCCCCCCTGGGGTAGGATGGGGCCACAATAGGGGATCAAAGTTTTACATACAAATATATAGGGAAAATCTTTAAAAATCTTCTCAAGAACCATTGGGCCAAAGAAGTTCACATTTACATGAAAGCTTTCTGACATAGTGTAGATTCAAGTTTGCAAAAAGCATGGCCTCCAGGGAAAGGTTTGGGGCCACAATAGGGACTACGGTTTTACATGCAAATAGATATGGAAAATCTTCTGATATGGACCAAGGTGACTCAGGTGAACGATGTGGCCCATGGGCCTCTTGTTCTGCATCTGATATGTTTCCCAACATGCTGATTGACATTTAAGATCTTGACACTCGCCCCCGACTGGTAGCTTCAAATGTCATTGACTTTACTGACATTTTAAAGGATCCATCAACATTTCATAAAGATTAATTTCAATCTCTAATATCTACGAATCAATTAAAAAATAAATGTTTATTCGGTATATACATACAAACATACAAACCCGGTACTTAGATACCAAGGATAACCTATGAAAGCTTATTTCCAATGGGGTACTTTGATGCACGGATGTTTGCACTAGGGGGTCATTTATGTGGGAGGAAACCAGAGTACTCGTAGGAAACCCACGTGTCCGAGCGAGCGACCACATACAACCACTACCAGTCATGGGGATTAAACTTGGGTTGCAGTGGTGAAAAGCAACTGCGCTACCCGGACAACCTACAGTTTTGTGTTCATATACATAGTCATATGAACTGAATGAATTGATGCAAGAATGACCTTACTACAAGTCATACTGTGTTTGTCCTTTTCTTAACTCTTGATGATAGACTGTCTCCCTGACAGTAGTTTTAGTATCACAGACATTGATGATAAACTGTCTCCCTGACAGTAGTTTTAGTATCACAGGCATTGATGATAGACTGTCTCCCTGACAGTAGTTTTAGTATCACAGACATTGATGATAGACTGTCTCCCTGACAGTAGTTTTAGTATCACAGACATTGATGATAAACTGTCTCCCTGACAGTAGTTTTGTAGTATCAAAGACATTGATAATAAAGTGTCTCCCTGACAGTAATTTTAGTATCACAGACATTGATGATAAACTGTCTCCCTGACAGTAGTTTTAGTATCACAGACATTGATGATAAACTGTCTCCCTGACAGTAGTTTTAGTATCACAGACATTGATGATAGACTGTCTCCCTGACAGTAGTTTTAGTATCACAGACATTGATGATAAACTGTCTCCCTGACAGTAGTTTTAGTATCACAGACATTGATGATAGAATGTCTCCCTGACAGTAGTTTTAGTATCACAGACATTGATGATAAACTGTCTCCCTGACAGTAGTTTTAGTATCACAGACATTGATGATAAACTGTCTCCCTGACAGTAGTTTTAGTATCACAGACATTGATGATAAACTGTCTCCCTGACAGTAGTTTTAGTATCACAGACATTGATGATAAACTGTCTCCCTGACAGTAGTTTTAGTATCACAGACATTGATGATAGACTGTCTCCCTGACAGTAGTTTTAGTATCACAGACATTGATGATAAACTGTCTCCCTGACAGTAGTTTTAGTATCACAGACATTGATGATAGAATGTCTCCCTGACAGTAGTTTTGTAGTATCAGTGACAGACATTTTAAATAAAAATAGAACACCCCCACCTCCACCCCCACCCCTTCAGTAAACTTATAGAAGTTATATAAGAGTAAACTTGAGAAATTCTGTAACAGATTGCTTTCCATGTGTTACCACAGCGATGTTGAAGTCAGGGAAGGCGATTCACTTGCTGACTATAATTGTATCTATGCATTATTATCTGATTTATTAATCAAATAATGAAATTTTCAAAATAAGCATATATTCCAAGGGATTTGATCGTTGTTGCACCAAATATGCACAAAAATTTTATAAATTTAAAAATTACTGTTTACACCGTGCATTTAAATGCATTTCAATTTCAGCATTTTTCTGTATGAATATTCTGATAAAGAGGGATATAGAGAGTGAGATGCTAAATTGCTAATTTATAAATTTTCTCCCTGTAAATTTCAGTTGAGATGTGATATTGATTTATGATTGATTTATCCAGATGTAAATTAAGATTTGATTTTCTTTCTCCAGTTCACATGAAAGAGATAGAGATTTCTGAGGAAGAAAAGAAGGTAATATCTGAAATATTGTTCAGTATTGTTAGCAGAGATTTTTTTCTTTTATATTCTGAAACAATTAGAAATTCAAATTGCATTTCATTTTTATTCTCTGCTTTTAAAAACATGGGAAAATACATACTAGCTACAGTAGTCAACAGGTCTATAACTACAGTAGTCAACAGGTCTGTAGTAGTGAACAGGTCTGAAGCTACAGTAGTGAACAGGTCTGTAGCTACAGTAGTCAACAGGTCTATAGCTACAGTAGTCAACAGGTCTGTAGTAGTGAACAGGTCTGTAGCTACAGTAGTCAACAGGTCTATAGCTACAGTAGTCAACAGGTCTGAAGCTACAGTAGTCAACAGGTCTGTAGTAGTGAACAGGTCTGTAGCTACAGTAGTCAACAGGTCGGTAGTAGCAAACAGGTCGGTAGCTACAGTAGTGAACATATGTGTAGCTACAGTAGTGAACAGGTCTAGCTACAGTAGTGAGGAGGTGTGTAGCTACAGTAGTGAACAAGTGTGTAGCTACAGTAGTGAACAAGTGTGTAGCTACACTAGTCAACAGGTCTGTAGCTACAGTAGTCAACAGGTCTGTAGTAGTGAACAGGTCTGTAGCTACAGTAGTCAACAGGTCTGTAGCTACAGTAGTCAACAGGTCTGTAGTAGTGAACAGGTGTGTAGCTACAGTAGTCAACAGGTCTGTAGTAGTGAACAGGTCTGTAGCTACAGTAGTGAACAGGTCTGTAGCTACAGTAGTCAACAGGTCTGTAGTAGTGAACAGGTGTGTAGCTACAGTAGTCAACAGGTCTGTAGTAGTGAACAGGTCTGTAGCTACAGTAGTCAACAGGTCTATAGTAGTCAACAGGTCTATAGCTACAGTAGTCAACAGGTCTGTAGCTACAGTAGTCAACAGGTCTGTAGTAGTGAACAGGTTTGTAGCTACAGTAGTCAACAGGTCTATAGCTACAGTAGTCAACAGGTCTGTAGCTACAGTAGTCAACAGGTCTGCAGCTACAGTAGTGAACAGGTCTGTAGCTACAGTAGTGAACAGGTCTGTAACTACAGTAGTCAACAGGTCTGTAGCTACAGTAGTGAGCAGGTCGGTAGCTACAGTAGTGAACAGGTCTGTAGCTACAGTAGTGAGCAGGTCTGTAGTAGTGAGCAGGTCTGTAGTAGTGAACAGGTCTGTAGTAGTGAACAGGTCTGTAGCTACAGTAGTGAACAGATGTGTAGCTACAGTAGTCAACAGGTCGGGAGGTACAGTATTGAACAGATGTGAAGGATGGAAGACCATATAGCTACAGTTTCAGGCACATGAAAAAGACTTTATTTAAAAAGCAAGTTTTTTGTGCAAGACGTATTAGATTTTAGGTTTGTTACTGGTTGTCTACAGAATATATCTGGCTGATCAAGCCCATAGATGAGGCCTCGCCACTTGTTTTAACATGCTGTGTTACAAAATATGATAAAGTATCAAATTCAATGAAATATTTAATATATACATTAACAGATAATGTAATTGTGAATTTAGATTAATAAGAATAATGTATGTATGTTAAAATATAACTGCTTTTGTGAGCCATTAATGACTTACTTACAAAATACATTTTAACACAATGTGCATTGAACACATATCTCTGTCAGCAATTTCTTACTAGATTGGAGAAATTTTAAATTGCTCTTTGAAAGTTGCATGAATCTTTATCTGTTCTGGCAGACAGATATGAAATACAGGTTGTAGTGTTGGAATCCATTTCCTGTAGTTTTTTTTACAATAGTGTTGATAGAACGGTGTCAAGCTGGTAGATGTTGTAAGCTAATGATATATTGTTTAAGGAAGTTGAAGGAACATTTCCTAAAGTATACATTTCCACTTGTTGAGAATTTTGTTATTACTCATTTATCCTGTAATATATAAGGCATAATGTTAATCCTATTGTATCATGTCTGTATTCTAAAGTATCGGGCATGTATACAATCATTGTGTATCATGTCTGTACCCTAAAGTATCTGGCATGTATACAATCATTGTGTATCATGTCTGTATCCTAAAGTATCGAACATGTATACAATCATTGTGTATCATGTCTGTATCCTAAAGTATCTGGCATGTATACAATCATTGTGTATCATGTCTGTATCCTAAAGTATCGAACATGTATACAATCATTGTGTATCATGTCTGTATTCTAAAGTATCGAGCGTGTATACAATCGTTGTGTATCGTGTCTGTATTCTAAAGTATCGAGCGTGTATACAATCGTTGTGTATCATGTCTGTATTCTAAAGTATCTGGCATGTATACAATCATTGTGTATCGTGTCAAGAATAACAGGGTACTGTATAAGAACTTCTTAAATAACTCCCTTTACAAATATGTGTATGGAAACTTTAATTAGTCCTCAACCGATGAAGTCGAAGGGGACTTAATGTTTGTGCTTCGGCCGTCTGTCTGTCCGTCTGTAAACCATTTACATTTTCAACTTCTTCTCCAGAACCACTGGGCCAATTTCAACCAAACTTTGCAAAAAGCATCCTTGTGTAAAGGGCTTTCAAGTTTGTACAAATGAAGGGCCATGTTCCTTTCAAAGGGGAGATAATCACAAAAATGCAAAAATAGGGTGGGGTCATTTAAAAATATTCTCAAGAACCATTGAGCCAGAGAAGTTACATTTATATGAAAGCTTCCTTACATAGTACAGATTCAAGTTTGTTAACGTCACAGCCCCCAGGGGTAGGGTGGGGCCACAATAGGAGATCAAAGTATTACAAACAAATATAAAGGGAAAATCTATAGAAATCTTCTCAAGAACCAATGGGCCAAAAAAGTTTACATTTACATGAAGATTTCCTGACATAGTGCAGATTTAAGTTTGTTAAAATCATGACCCCCAGGAGTAGGTTTGTGATTAAAGTTTTACATGCAAATATGTAGGGGAAAATCTTTAAAATGGGCCAAGGTGACTCAGGCAAGCGATGTGGCCCATGGGCCTCTTGTTATCTAATTGTAAATTGATTTGTTTTTTGGTATTTGATTGTAAGTTAATGGTGTTTAATGGATTTTACCTTGCAGGAAGAGGAGTCGAATCTAAATGGACTGCCTATTCCCAACTCTTCATTAAGCAGGGAACAATTAAAGTTCACCTCTGTACAGCGAAGCAACTCCTCCCCATCCCTGCTTAGTTCCAGTGGTGAGAACCTTGACCCAAGAGACAGTCAGTCAGAAATTGTAGTGATAGACAATTTGATAGCTGATAGGAAGGAGGAGATTATCCATGACAAATCTGATGGCTCCTTACTGTCATCCAAACTTCAACAGCCAGAGGATCTTTCCATCAATCCTCTTTCCAGGCAGGATCGTGTTGCTTCCCCTGCCAGCCCCTCACCAAGCTCAGAGTCTTCCTCACTGCATGATGAAGTGAAAGAACTGCCCGACTTTCGAAAGGCTAGAGGCCATACAATATCTGTGGTCCAGTCAGGGAGGGAAGGCCTGAGGTCGGCCGCCCGGTCAAGCAACAAGGATTCAGGCAGAGGGGGCATCAGCCCCAGCTTTGTGTTTCTACAGCTATACTATGATGGAGTGTTTAATTCTGCGACAAGCAATGCTTCAGCCCCAATCATTATTCCACAGAATGAGGTTAGACGTTGTTGTCTTTTGATACTGTGATTTAGTACATTCTGTGTTTAGAAATATGATATATGAATTGTAAACTTGTGTTTTCAGACCACTGCAAGAGCTTTGAAGATGATGGATCACATTCATCCTTATGAGACTCATAAGATTGGTGTCATTTATGTGGGACCTGGACAGGTTAGTTGATTCTTATTTTCCCCTTCAATTCATTATTCAGAAAGACCTGGCTGACCATTTTATAATGATTATTGTAAATTACAGATAAATGATGAGAAGGGTATTCTGTCCAATCAGTACGGTTCTGAGCGCTATGCAGCCTTTGTACAGGGACTTGGACAACTACTAAACCTGTCAGACTGTAAACCAGACCGTGTGTACATTGGGGGGCTGGATTGCCAGGGTAGGGATGGAGAGTTTGCCTACAGCTGGCAGGATGAATCCATGCATGGTAGGACCTACTGATGCTGTTTCTTAATTTTTTCCTCTGCGTGGTAAAGAATAACTTATGATTCCGTCAATCTCTATTTTGGTCAGTTGTCACAATTTTTTGAAAATTCACATAAAAATACAATAAATCTCTTACTGTATATTCCACGAAACTCTGTGTGCATTCACACATTCACTTAGTGTATTCTGCTTAATTTCTGTTGAAATCCAATGCTTGTCACTGGCAACTATGAAGACGCAGTTTGTTTCCAGTTTTTAGTGCCGTCTGTCCATGTGTGAATATACACATTCCTCGAACTCGGTGACCTATTTCACGGCATTTTTGAAATTGTTGAAAAGTATATTTTCTCGTTTATTTTTTACCTTTTATTTGAATTTAGAATGATAAATAACACTTAAACTATATTATACGATGGTTTGTTTATGCGTTTAAGAGTTTGTCTTTTTTGGACTATTTCCTGTTACCATCCTTCAAATATGGAAATCATTTCTAAATATAGGGACAGGTCAAGGTCAGGTGTTTTCAGCTATAACGTTTAAAAATGAATTACATTTCAATGATATCTTAATTTATATACTTAAAAGTATTCATATTTGGAAAAAAAAATACAGGAAAATGTAAATAATTGCCAACCTTCAGTTTATACATCTATAATACTGATCAATTAGGTGCCAACAAACAATCCTCGGAAACTATTATTGAAGTACCAAAATTTGTTTTATGTGACTGTGTTTGATCATGATGTGTTCATTGTTACCTCCCTTTGGTATTATCCCTACATTCTTGATCATGCTGCTTTTAAAACAAGAGAGAGAATATGAAAGCTGTTTCGATTCATGTCTATACCTTTTTATACGCCCGTCTTAAGACGGGACGTATTATGGTATGGCGTTCATGTCCGTCCGTCTGTTAGCTTTTTCGTGTCCGACCCGTAACTTAAATACTACAAGGCCTAGAATCATCAAACTTTGTCTGTAGATACATCTTGGGTAGAAGGTGTGTCACACATTAAAACCAGGTCACTGTGACTTTTCATTAAGAAGATATCCGTCTGTCCGTCCGTCTGTTAGCTTTTTCTTGTCCGACCCGTAACTTAAATACTACAAGGCCTAGAATCATCAAACTTTGTCTGTAGATACATCTTGGGTAGAAGGTGTGTCGCACATTAAAACCAGGTCACTGTGACTTTTCATTAAGAAGATATGGCCATATATGGCAAAAACTTGTCCGGCTCATAACTTGAAAACTATTAGACCTAGAATCACCAAAATTGGTCAACTAATGCATCTTAGGTAGAAGGTGTGTCGCATCCTACTTTAAGGTCACTGTGACATTTAATTAAGGTGATATTAAAAAAAATGTTTTAATGGGTACAATCTATACTGTTAACAATATGTGACGGACGTATCATGTGCTGTGGCGGTGCACTTTATTTGATTATATGCCCATCAATGTTTCAATTTTGATACTGTGGATTTCACAGAGTGTGATCTGATTTTCCGGATCACTACACTGTGGTTTTCTGATTCTGTATCACATCACAATGCATCAACACAGCTTTTTTGTGGAAAATATTGACTGCATCACAAACAAAACTGCATACATAAAATATAATTTCACTGTATGTCTGTGATTTTGATAATTTGGATTATATTTAATATTATTTTATAAATGTGGATTTAAAAATACATAAGTGTGTGTGTAATAAATTTATCATTACTACAGTAACTTGATCCGAAGAGTTGTATCACATCTTATTGACAGGCGTGGATCATCTGATCAAACTCGACGCTTCACATTTCGTTTAATCTGATGATCCACGCCTGTCAATGATTCTTTTGATCAAGTCACTGTAATAATGATAAATATGTATGCTCATCTTTAGACGGGACATATTATGGTACAGTGATGTCTGTACGTCAATCCGTTTGGGGTTTTCTGTTTCCATTTTCATTTCTCTGTCACATATCAAGCTGAAACTTGCTTTGTAGCTTCTTTGTGGGTCACTCTAGATCATGTTGCAATTTTGATCCATTTCAACCTCTCTTGCAGGAGTTTTCCCCCTTTATTTGAAAATCAGTGTTATATGGAGGGTACATAATTTGTCCAGCTAAATCCTTCAACAGTTTTCAAGTGAGGACCATATTGTTTTACAGTGTTTGTATGGGTATTGAAGATGTGCATGTGGCAAGGATTTTGATTGTCTTCAATTTTTGAATAAATTGTTTAACTGTCAGTTTTGAGGAAATATTATAATTGAGTGCTTGGTTTGTACTTTCAGCTCCTCTTTCAAGCTAGGATCTTTGTAAACAACTTGAAGATGTGCATATTGCAAGGATCTTTATTCTCAACAATTTTATAATTTTCTTTGATGTTGTGTTGAACTTATTTATTAATTTTAGGGAGATTTTTCCACACAAACTCTTGGTTTTACATGATTTGTATGTCTAATAAGTGAGGACCATCGTATATTACAGAGTATTTGTATGGGTATTGAAGATGTGCATATGGCAAGGATTTTGATATTCTTAAATATTTGAGAAAATTACAAGTTGTTGAACTTAACAGTCAGTGGTGAGGAAATATAAAGTGAGTGCATGGTTTGTTCTTTAAACTCCTCTCAGTTTTAAAGCTAGGGCCTTTGTAAACAACTTGAAGATTTGTGTATTGCAAGGATTTTGATTCTCAACAAATGGATGTCTTGTTGAGGGAGGTTTAGGAGGACATTATTACATTCATATAATATTGAGCTGATGTAATAGATTTTGCATAAACTCTTGTAAAAGTACATTTTATTGTGACATTAGAAAATTCAAATTTTGCAAGATTCAAACGTATGATCCACAGATTTAGGGGTTAACCCATATATAGAATAAGAAACCCTGAATAGATATGAAAATTTAAAAGACCATGTAATATATTGCTGACCTTCCTTTATTCATATGTTGCAAAACAATATATGTCACGGCTTGATGATGGCTGATACTACGTACCTAAGTGAAGTTCTACAACTCCTGCAATTTTTGCCATGTTTGCTAATCAATGTCACAACCTGTGGGAACCCGGGTTAGAATAGATCCTCAGTACCCCTTGCTTGTCGTAAGTTGCTAAATGGGATGGTCCTTCGGATGAGACTGCAAAAATCAAAGTTCCATGTCACAGCAGGTGTGGCACGATAAAGATCCCTCCCTGCTCAAAGGCCGTAAGCGCCAAGCATAGGCCTAAATTTTGCAGCCCTTCACCGGCAGTGGTGACGTCTCCATATGAGGGAAATATTCTCGAGAGGGACAATATTCAATCAATCAAACAAACATCTTATAATGAAAACACCCTATGTAACCTTCTCATGAGCATATTACATATATCCTTCTCACAGGCGTATCACATATAACCTTCTCATGGGCGTATTGTGTATAACCTTCTCATGGGCGTATTACATATAACCTTCTCATGGGCGTATTGTGTATAACCTTCTCATGGGCATATTACATATAACCTTCTCATGGGCGTGTTGTGTATAACCTTCTCACGGGCGTATTACATATAACCTTCTCACAGGCGTATTGTGTATAACCTTCTCATGGGCATATTACATATAACCTTCTCATGGGCGTATTGTGTATAACCTTCTCATGGGCGTATTACATATAACCTTCTCACAGGCGTATTACATATAACCTTCTGATGGGCATATTACATATAACCTTCTCACAGGCGTATTACATATAACCTTCTGATGGGCATATTACATATAACCTTCTCACGGGCGTATTACATATAACCTTCTCATGGGCGTATTACATATAACCTTCTCACGGGCGTATTACATATAACCTTCTCACGGACGTATTATGTACCAGAAAACACATATGCATCGAGTAATTTGACAAACTGCTGGAGATTTCCAGTCTGAATACCAGACCCTGGACTAGAACTTGGGTATTGATGATAGAATATTTGTAGAATGATAACAGAAGAAAAAATACATAAACTCAAATCTTCTTCATTTAAAACACAAAAACAGTGATAAATTCAAGGAATTGCATTTCTAAAATTAAGGGGAAAAAACTCTAACAACTCTTAAAAATGTTTTCTGTAATTATTTAAGTTAGAAAATCCACATGTTGGAAAGGGAGGTGGGTGGGGCTCAGCAATCTTGCTGGCTGCAAGATGCATGTTGAACTCTGCACAAAAAACACAACAAACTTATCAAAATTTTCATTCTAACTTACAAAAAATGTTTCCTTACTTATGTAAGCAAGAAAATGCACTGGTCAAATGGGATAAGTGCAAGTAAAGGTCTGCAATTCTAATTTTTGAGTTCAAGCTGTTCAGTGCTAGCTTCAAACTAATTTTTTTTTATATGAAATCATTCAGGTGAACCTTATTTTTGTTTTTATATGAAATATGAAATCATTCAGGTGAACCTTTTTTTTGTTTTTATATGAAATCATTCAGGTGAACCTTATTTTTGTTTTTATATGAAATCATTCAGGTGAACCTTATTTTCATGTGAAGGCGATGTCGCTGCTCACATAAAAGTTAACAATAGTGATTGCAGTGATGTTAGGTCACTTTGAACTGTCCTGAAAAATCTCCTGTGTTAATATTTTAAATACAAAGATAGTTAAGATGCATCTACTATTTTTTAGTGATTTTCCATGTGGCTACACTGATGCCAAACAGGGAGGGTGACCCTAATTGTAATGCCAAGAAGTTACACATAGGAAATGACTATGTTACCATTGTATACAATGACAGCAATGATGACTACAAGATTGGAGTAATTAAGGTAACACTGAAGCTATAGAAGAGACACCAAAAACAAAGTCACATGACAAGATGAAATTGTGCATCTGGAAACAGATGTTTTTAATGATGATATTTGAGATTGAACACAATTTCTTTTTTATGCCTCACCATGAATATGGCTGGGGCATATTGTGTTTGTCATGTCCGTCTTCTGTCCTTCTTTTACACTCTGCGTTTAGCTCTGTGTTTGGCTCACTTTCAAAGAAACTATTCAAGATATTTTCATCAAACCTTACATGCTGATACATGTTGGTATCATCTATTCAACTGCATCAATATTTTTTTATCTTGACTTGAAAATGAACCCACTTTACTTTTCATGTATAGGGTCAGTTTAACTATGTCAACATTGTGATTCGCCCCCTTGATCATGAGAGCAATGCTGTAACCTTACAGGCCAAAGAAGGTAAGAAAATGAGGATATCTAAAAGTCAAAATGCTATTAAAGAGTTGATTAGAAAAAAAATTATTTCATTATTTATTTTTAATTTTTTTTCACTTATTCACGCAGATTTGAAGGAAACATGTAACTATTTTGTTTTAATGAAATGCTAGATTTGAAGTACCGGTGTTTCTCAGAATCATTTAGTTGATATCACAGGGGCTAGGCCCATTTTGGGCCCAAACTCTGTAATACAATAAATATATTTATATGGTATCACAGAGTTCGGGCCCAAAATGGGTGTGACCCGTGGTTGATATGGGTGTGACCCGTGGTTCATTGGGTGAGAAAAATATTGGGTCCAAAAGGATTTTTGATACACATATTTAAAAAATTAAAAAAATCACTTTTGCCCTGATTTTGATTTCATTCAAATATACAGAAATAACAAAAGTGCTTGTAAAAAAGAATTTATTGATGGTGAAATATACAAAACAACATTGTAATTATGATCTTATACAAAACAATATGTAAACCCACATTTGGTTTCATGTTTTGATGTTTTATTTTGTTTTGGTATCACCTACAAGATTCTTAGAAATACTGATGCTGGATACATGTCTTTTTGCTTTGTTAACAGGAACATAACAGCTATGCTGAGCTTTCAAACAATTCTTAATTTTCCCTTTCTCTGAAGTCTAGTAAATGTTTGTACCCAGAAGGAATATCAAAGCTTAAATGTCAGATATAAGTTTACAAATAGCATGTTTAAAATTCTCTCGTTAGTTGTTTCATTTCTCATGTGCCTCATAAGGATTGGTGCCATTGTAGCTGTTTGGTCTGTAGCATGACTTCATTAACCCCTGCTTTTCTGCAAACTCAACTCTGATTATGTGACTAAGCTTGCATAAATTACGTCAGTACGAGTTATGGCCATTATATAAATTTAGATACTGGTTTAATGCCCCTCACCAATGTGTATTGATATATTTTCACTGTACATACAATCTATGTACATTTATCAACATATAGCTTTGTAATCCATGTTATGACATGTTGGTATATTTATACATTTTCTTTCTCTCTATGTGTGTTCTGAAGAAGAAAAAAATCTATGTGTGTTCTGAAGGAAATACAATCCACTGTAAATTAGCCCTTAAAAATGCATTTTTTCTCTTTTTATTGAAGTGCCTTTCAAAGACAGTATAACAACAGGTATCACCAGATATTGCTTGTCACGCTAACGTCTAGGGCTTGCTTTTAGTGTACCTATGCACATGATGATCATTGTTTTTGGCTTGTATGTCTGCCTATTTCTCTCCGTCTTCAACTTGGTCCTAATTTTTAGCTCACCTGAGCTGAAAGCTCTAGTGAGCTATTCTGATCACATTTTGTCTGTCCGTAATTTTTTATCATTTTCATCTTCTCCAGAACCACTGGGCCAATTTCAACCAAACTTGGTACAAACCATCCACGAGTGAAGGGGATTCAAGTTTGTTCAAATGATGGTCATGCCCGCTTCAAAGGGTAGATAATCACGAAAATGCAAAAATAGGGTGGAGTCATTTAAAAAAATTTCTTCCCGAGAACCACTGGGCCAGAAGAGCTGAAATCTACATGAAAGCGTCCTGACATAGTGCAGATTCAAGTTTGTTAAAACCATGACCCCCGGAATTGGGTGGGGCCACAATAGAGAACAAAGTTTTACATACAAATATAATGGGGGAAATCTTGAAAAATCCTCTTCTTAAGAACCATTGGGCCAGAGAAGTTTACATTTACATGAAAGTTTCCTGACATTGTGCATATTCAAGTTTGTAAAAATCATGGCCCCTGGGGTAGGTTGGGGCCACAATAGGGATAAAAGTTTTACATGAAAATGTATATAGAAAATCTTTAATTATGGGCCAAGGTGACCCAGGTGAGCATTGTGGCCCATGGGCCTGTTATTGGAAATTGAGGTGGAGACTTTGTAGATGTATTTCATGAACTAAAAGTTTCCAAGTTAAAGCTCTAGTTCAGTTCATGGTGAAGGTCATATCCCAAAGGTCATATTTGTCACAGTAGGTTTTAACCATGGTATGGGAGGCAGTGTTTCACAAACACATCTTGTTCTTTGTAGTTTTTGCTTTTTATACACCCGTCTATTGACGGACTGTATTATGGTATAGACTTTCCTGTCCATCTGTTCACTTTTTCATGTCCGGGTCACATGTTTCACATTGTGAGGTGTAAGACTATCAAACTTGGTCAGCTGATGCCTCTTCCAGAAAATTGACTTCAAACACATAAATCGAGTGGTTAAAGCATTGCGCTCAAAATCACACGGCCTCTCACCTCTGTCGGCGAGGGTTCGAATCCCGCTCGCGCCGGTAAGTGAGAAAGTTTCCCAGTTTACTTTCGGAAGGTCGGTGGTCTCTTCCCGGGTACATTGTATCTGAGTTCTCTCTTCCACCAATAAAAACTGGGCGCCACCATATAACTGAAAAATTGTTGAGTGTGTCAGAAAACATCAAAACAAACAAACAAACAAACACATAAAGAGATGTTCATCATGTACATGTAATTGCAGATGGGCGTATGATGTACCCTAGCGGTGCACTTAATTAACACTCTACCTGGTGACTAATCAGCTCCACAATGTATTTCCTGACTAGCTTTCAAATAGAGCTCTTTGTGTGCTATTCATACAGTATTTCAATGTCCAGCTGCTCTCCATTGCCATCTACCCACCATTATTCCATGTAACAATAGGACTTAACAAGCTATGAACTGAATCCATTCCTCAGACATTTTTTTATTTTAGAGATTCTACTTTCCACATTATTCTTGGCACATAATTCTCTTGCTGTGTGTTTTTCATTATTCATCCTATTTACACAATTTTAATGCTTTGTAAATCTTAGATAGATAATTTACAATTACACAGCATAGGTATGTACCCAGTAGGAATAGATGAACAGATTGTGCACCTTAGATTCCTTATTATCCTTTACACATTTCATGTTAATTTGCAACAAGCATCCATAGAAACACTTTAATTTATCTCTATATACAAGTATCCTTAGAAACACTTTAATTTATCTCTATATACAAGTATCCTTAGAAACACTTTAATTTATCTCTATATACAAGTATCCTTAGAAACACTTTAATTTATCTCTATATACAAGTATCCTTAGAAACACTTTAATTTATCTCTATATACAAGTATCCTTAGAAACACTTTAATTTATCTCTATATACAAGTATCCTTAGAAACACTTTAATTTATCTCTATATACAAGTATCCTTAGAAACACTTTAATTTATCTCTATATACAAGTATCCTTAGAAACACTTTAATTTATCTCTATATACAAGTATCCTTAGAAACACTTTAATTTATCTCTATATACAAGTATCCTTAGCAACACTTTGAGTTTTCAGAGCGTAGCACCTTTGGGTTTATATTTTTGAAAGTTAACCCTGAATGGTGATTTTGCCAAATTAAGTACATGTAACTCGCATCATATAAGAAATCTACAGTATGCATGTGTAAATTTGAAAAGAAGATGGGATAAGGGCCTTGTGTAGCCCCCATTTTGAGATGACACTATGAAATACAATAGCTTTTGATAGGACATACCAGATGGTGTCTGTCTTACTTATGTCAATGGTAACTTACACCATATTCAGATGTCATAGGACAGTCAAATATTCAAGGATAATTATGGATGTCTTTCATTTTCTGAGAAATTTTTCCTTATTTCTAATTCAGAAAATATAAAATACATGCTTGCATATCTTTCATACTTACAAGTTTTATGCACACATATTTGCTGTGTCTTTGGTATAAAAATGGTACAAGATTTTCATTCCAAAATGTAAACTTTAGGAGAAGGCAGGATGAGGGCAGTATATGGCCCCCATAGTGAGAGGTCATCATGGACAGAAATGTAAATCATATTCCGTAACCGGAATTATGGCTATCCAAATTAAGTATCAATTTTAACTTTGAACATATTTTTTATTTCTATATTTCTGACAAATCTGGAAAATATATTGCTTCAGAAAATATAGAACACTGATTTGCCTACCTCTCAAACTTACATGTTTTACACACCTGTATAAGCTGCAACTCTGGTATAAAAATGGTACATAGGCAAACGTGTGCTCCATGTTTTCCCAAGCAAAATGCATGTCCAAATAAATATTCCATCTTCTTCTAAAACCCTAAATTTTCTCAAACACATGACAATTATATGGCTTTAGACAGTTACATTCATCATTGTGATTATATAGTGTTACTAAAGTAATTCATTTTGAAACAAGTTTTTACTAGGTGTCACAGTTTTAAGTCTTATTTAAGTGAAAATGGGGACCACATGGGGCCCTTAAGTATCCTACCTTGCCCTTTGCTAAAATCTATGTCATTTGACTTGTATTCTATTTATGAAGTCTAAAGTGAAATTGGGGAGTCAAATACGGTTCTTAACCTATCTGGTCTTCATTATACTGCATGACATGAAGTCAGATTGTTATTCATTTGTTAAAGGATACATAAATAGAAGAAGAAATTGGACATATTATTAGTTTTGAAAATGCATATACTATTTTGAAATTATCATTGAAAATTCCTTTCTCTTTGTGCAGACATAGCAGACATCTTGGGGCACAAGGATACGAAAGTCATATCTGATGACAACTTGGCTGCACTGGTCAGGCAGATAGCGGTCAACTGTGATGTATGTTCTCACTGTCCAGATTTAGTGTTACTTCACACATTCTCAGTGTTTAAAGATTTATAAAATTGCTCTGAAGTTTGAAATGATTGAAATGTAAGTCTGCAACAACTACCAATGAGAATTGACACAATTTCAATGATGCAGCAGATGACTCTGTAGAGACTAGGAATAAGAAAATCCATGGTAACACTAAATCTGAACAGGCAGTGAATTCACTGTATCACTGATAATGGTGAATTCACTGTATCACTGATAATGGTATAATATCAGCTTCTGTAAAGTATATATATCTAATATAAATATATAAAGAAATTTCTACTATTGTTTACACAAAACAAGGTCAGAATCCCGAGTAGCCAACCTGTGAAAAATCTAACATATCACTGGGATGTTTATGGTTGTGAACCATTCAGTTTACAGTATACACTAGGTGTAGGTATTTGATGATCACAAACTCATTAGCTATTACTTATCACAAACTCATTAGCTATTACTCATCACAAACTCATTAGGTATTACTCATCACAAACTCATTAGGTATTACTCATCACAAACTCATTAGCTATTACTCATCACAAACTCATTAGGTATTACTCATCACAAACTCATTAGGTATTACTCATCACAAACTCATTAGGTATTACTCATCACAAACTCATTAGGTATTACTCATCACAAACTCATTAGGTATTACTCATCACAAACTCATTAGGTATTACTCATCACAAACTCATTAGCTATTACTTATCACAAACTCATTAGGTATTACTCATCACAAACTCATTAGGTATTACTCATCACAAACTCATTAGGTATCACAAACTCATTAGGTATTACTCATCACAAACTCATTAGCTATTACTCATCACAAACTCATTAGCTATTACTCATCACAAACTCATTAGGTATTACTCATCACAAACTCATTAGGTATTACTCATCACAAACTCATTAGGTATTGCATATCACAAACTCATTAGGTATTACTCATCACAAACTCATTAGGTATTACTCATCACAAACGCATTAGCTATTACTCATCACAAACTCATTAGGTATTACTCATCACAAACTCATTAGCTATTACTCATCACAAACTCATTAGGTATTACTCATCACAAACTCATTAGGTATTACTCATCACAAACTCATTAGGTATCACAAACTCATTAGGTATTACTCATCACAAACTCATTAGGTATTACTCATCACAAACTCATTAGGTATTGCATATCACAAACTCATTAGGTATTACTCATCACAAACTCATTAGGTATTACTCATCACAAACTCATTAGGTATCACAAACTCATTAGGTATTACTCATCACAAACTCATTAGCTATTACTCATCACAAACTCATTAGGTATTACTCATCACAAACTCATTAGGTATTACTCATCACAAACTCATTAGGTATTACTCATCACAAACTCATTAGGTATTACTCATCACAAACTCATTAGGTATCACAAACTCATTAGGTATTACTCATCACAAACTCATTAGGTATTACTCATCACAAACTCATTAGCTATTGCATATCACAAACTCATTAGGGAATTCACAAATCAATTTAAAAGTAGTTGTACATAAAACTTAGTTATCATTTGCTTTGTATTCACTGCGGGGTGAAATATGAAGACATTAAGGAAAAACACTCATTTGCAAGGATTCACCTATAATTTTGTGGACTGTAAACCAATTGATTATATCTTGTTTAATGTCCCTCTCGAGAATTTTACACTTAAATTGAGACCACCAATACCAGTGAAGGGCTTAAAATTTAGGCCTATGCTCGGCACTTACTTCATGAGCAGTGAGGGTTCTTTAGGGTGCCACACCTACTGTGACACGGTGCATCCGTTTTTAAAGTCATCTCCAAGGACCTATGACATTCACACCTGATGCCGAGCGTTTGACGATGGAACTGTCACTACCTCTTTTAACGACTTAGGTCTGTTTGCGGCCAGGATTCGAACCCCGGCCTTCCTCATGTGAGGCGAACACTCTAACTCTAGACCACCTCAGCAGTTATGACCCTTGGTACTAGAGTAAGGTCAAATATGGGTTCAAAAATTTTCATGGGAATAGAAAGGGTAAAAAAATATTGAAGAACAACAGGGCCAAGGCGACACCAATGACCTCTTGTTTTACAAAACTAGCCAAAACCCATGTTTATTTTGATCAAATATCAATTTAGTATTCGCACGCAGGTTTTCATTTGCTTCACTTGATAAGAATTTTTATATGACAAGTTTGATTTGATCAGGATTAAACTTTATGGTAATGATAAATTTCATTCCATAAACAGAGACATATCAACAGATTCTATGCTTTGTAGTTTGCCCTTCTCAAACTAAATTCATAAATGAATTGTAAAAATAATTCATTATATGGATATCGTGAATTATGGATATAATGAAGTGAATCAACAGGACCCTAGGAATTTGCTGTAAATGAGTTTTACTGTACTTGTCATGAATGCCTTACCCATTAAAGGTTTGTGATTAACAACAAAGTAACAAAGTTTTCCTCTGACAGCTTGCCTCCCTCGTCCTTCAGAGGCAACAGTCACAACCCCAGGATCCATTTGCCTCCAACTGGCTGGAGCGACTTCGTCAAATTAAACGACTGAAAGCCAAGGTCCTCAGCAGCACTGACAAACAGACTCTTAGTGACATCATGGTGTGATAAGCTCAGCTTTTCCTGCAGAATTGAAATTTGTATTATGTACTGTGAGCAGTCAGCATCATCAAATGTTTTTGATCCTAGTATTGTATAACAAAGATGATCCAGTTTTTGTAACCCAAATGAAACAGCTGGTACGTGAAGTTCAAAACAGACCATCCACAATAAAGATTTTGCTTCAGCAGTAGAAATACCATCGATCCCATGGGTTTCACACAAGCAGTGCATACTATGAGTTCCACACAAGCGGTGCATACTATGAGTTCCACACAAGCGGTGCATACTATGAGTTCCCCACAAGTGGTGCATACTATGCAAAAAGATGTTATCATCATTGACTGGATGATTACCATCAGTTGTAGACGATGAAATCAGTGATAAGAGGCATTACTATAATGTACACATAATACAAATTTCTGATTTTCTTGAGGAATATATGTAAACAAATTTAATATACAGTTAAGCCAGTCTAATCCAACACCAAAATAATTTGTCTCAATTCCAACCTTGATAATTCCGAGTCCTCTCTTTTCCATTCTCTTCACCATGCAGTCTGCCCAGTCTAATCCAACACCCTGGTTTTCCAAGGAGTCTATGATTAGACAGGTTTCACTGTATTTATCTAATTGTGTTAGTGACATGACTACTGAAGTTTAACATTTTTAGGAAAGTGTGACATGAAATAAAACTGGTAACTGGAGTATTGCTAGATGAGAGAGTAATGTTTGGATTTATATGAGACATCTTTTCATGAACAAAAGCTAAATCAACTATCCATGCTGTAAATGACAAACTAGGTTGATAAGAATATTTTTTGTAATTTTTTGGTAGAAATTCTGTGCTGTTGAAATAATTTGAACAAACTCCATACAATGAATTTCATTTCCTGTCACAATTTACTGAGAGGGAATAGGGTTAAAATTGGGCTTTTTAGGTTTCTTACCTTCATGCAGTGTTGGTTTTGTTTTGTTTTTTAATTATTAATTAATGACTCAAAGTATAAACTTTGATTCAGCAAAGACTGCATCCTGCTTTTTTTTTTTTTTTATATATATATATACATGTACTTTATATACACACTTCTTGAAAAGATGACAAGTTTCATTTTAACAACAATTGAAGTATTTCATACAAGTGTACTGAAATAAGCAGATTTGATGACTCAAGGTGTTCCTATGTAGGTTGTAATATTAAATCATACTGTGTTGTTGAAGAAATGTAAATCAACATTTTGGAATGTACTTCTTTTTGTTTATTGCTGTACTTCATGCCCATTTACTTTCTCCTCGCTTTGTAAAGATGAGTGGTAAAATTTACTTTCTCCTCGCTTTGTAAAGATGAGTGGTAAAATTTCCTTTCTCCTCGCTTTGTAAAGATGAGTGGTAAAATTTACTTTCTCCTCACTTTGTAAAGATGAGTGGTTAAATTTCCTTTCTCCTCACTTTGTAAAGATGAGTGGTTAAATTTCCTTTCTCCTCACTTTGTAAAGATGAGTGGTTAAATTTCCTTTCTCCTCACTTTGTAAAGATGAGTGGTAAAATTTGTCCGGGATGTATAGTCAGTGCAGAGGATGAAGTATAAGTAATCAGACCATAAATCACTTAACTTATTTTCATACAATGATGGCATTGTTGTATATAGATGTATATTTAATGAGGTAAGGAAGCCAAGTTAATACTGTTTGCATTGTACATGTACCGGGTATATGAATTTTAGAATGACACTGTTTTCAAATGAAGTTTAATTTATGGGTGCCATTCTGTTATGATTTTCTTAATATATCTAAAATATTTGTTGATATACTGTATAAGTGGAATTTTCAGTGAGGCTCAAATTTAGCGATTTTCCCATAAAAATGGGTATATATAAATGTATATTTAGAGAGAGCTAATATTAGCAACTATTATGATTCCAAAAAAGATATCTATTACCTACAATAAGGAATAAATTGTTAGCGATATTGAATTTTATTATATACCCATCAATGTTTCGTTTTTTGATAATGTGGATTCCACAGAATGTGGTTTTCCGGATCACCACACTGTGGTTTTCTGATTCCGTATCAGTATCCTCTGAAACTGATAACGTCACAATGCATCAAAGCAACGTTTTTAATGGAATATTGACCGCGTCACAAACAAAACTGCATACACAAAATATAATTTCACTGTATGTCTGTATTTTTGATAATTTGGATTACAATTAGTATCTTTTAAATGTGGATTTAAAATGCATAAGAGGGTATATAATAAATTTATCATTACTACAGTAATTTGATCTGTTGACAGGCACGGATCATCAGATCAAACTCGACGCTTCGCGTCTAGTGTGATCTGATGATCCGCGCCTGTCAAATCGATGTGATCCGACTCTTCGGATCAAGTTACTGTAGTACTTAATATATATTTAGCAATCTCAACACCCTCACTGATAATGCCAAAATTAAATCCTCGCTAAAAATTCTGTGTATACAGTATTGGAATTTCTAATAATCATACTTTGAAAGTGATACATGTATTTTCATTTCTTCATTGTATGCATTTTGAAAATCATATCAGAATTTGATCATACAGTATGATTTGCGTTTTGACAAGTCATATCAGAATTTGATCAGTATGATTTGTATGAATATTTGCTTAAGGAGGTTTTTTACACACTAAACAAAAATTTCAAAAATAAAATATACAGGATTTGCATTATTAATACTGTTGTAGTTTTGGAAATTTTCAAATTTTGTCACATGTTGAAAGAATTTGCAATTTTAGTGGGAAAAATCATTGAGATAAAAATTATAAACCCTGTGCAACTTGAACACACAATCTATAGATTGCCAGCTTAATGCCTTAAATCCACTGAGCTAACCAGATAGGTGATGCATTTAAAAGGATAGAGAACATTATTACTGATTTAATTTTTGTATTGATTTGTTTGAAAAATTGTGACATGTATTCCTCCTTAAAGGGACATGGACACGATTTGAGCTGAAAATTTACAAATTTTATATTTTGATTTTTAACTAAGGTATTACTAATGATCAGCAAAAATTTGAATGTCAGTAGTCAAGGTACATGGGAGATACAGAGGTCACGAGTCGTTGTTATGTAAACAAGGCTCTTGTAATGTTTTTGTTTACATAGGTTAAATAAACTAGTAAATGTTTCTTTTAAAGCAGATTTTTTTTTTTCAATTCATAAGTGAATTCTTAACACAATAAATAGTTTTTAGTGCTTGGCACATCTCCTTTTGTGTTAAACACGCTATACAGTCTAATGTAAACAAAAACATGGCACGAGCCTTGTTTACATAACAAAGAATTGCGAGTGCTGTATCTCAGTTATAACTCAACAGCTGATGTTCAAATTTTGGTTGACCATTAGAAATACTTTAGTTAAGCATTGTAAACAATGGGGAAAAAAATTAAAAAATTTTCAGGTCAAATCATGTCCATGCCCCTTTAATGTTGTTCAGATATTTTTCCATACTATCGGGTATCATGTCAATAACCACCATAACATTTAAGTGATTGACACTTATACAGTGTTCAATTTCAATGCTTTACTCTACTTCTAGTCATGTTGTGCCAGTAATTTAATCCAAATGACTGATTTGACTGCTTGCTCTCTACTGTATTAATGAACTGATATGTATTGCCACCTGAACTATAGCTTATTCAGAGTGGAAAATTTTGATATAACGATATGACAGCCCCCAATGATACAGTTACAAGTATGAATATTTTGTAAATTAGGAGTAGATTGCTCAATGTATAAGCTAGTCTGCTAATGTATGGCATAATTACCAGTGTATGGCCATGAAGGTACTGATTAAGCCGATGAGGAATGTTTTGCCCAGTGTCATATGTAGCATGTTTTATTTACCATGCCAAAAAATTTACATGTGGACCAATATTCTTGGTCTACAGAGTGGCTTGTACACCTTATAGTAAATGGATTCATATTATTTGATGAAAATTCTACAAAGTGGAATTATCGAATTGAAGTTTCTGACTTTGTGTTTATAGCATGATGTAACCTGATCTTCCTACTGAGAAATTGAATGTTTTCATTTCATTAGAAACCAACAATATTTTTGTAATAAGATTGTTTGTATGACATACACTTACCAGAGATTTTGTCAGCTGTGAAATTTTTGTTTTTATTTTTTTCCATCTTAATTTTCTTCTATCTTGGCTTGTACTGGTGTCATTTTGATACTATTAAAACCCCAAAAGCATTCATGAAATAAAAGTGTTCTGCAAATTTACTTCTAGTTGTAAATTCGATGATTATTAAGAAATAAATTCATTTTCGAAAATCATGAGGGTATGAACTGTGATGCTATAACAATTGGATCCCAGTGGTTAAAATGTTACATGTACGATGTTCATCAAGCTTCATTATAATGTAGATTCACAACCCTGGCAGCACATTCATGAGGAAATGTCCATCATTACAATTTGTTAAGATATCAAAGGCAAAAACATTAAAAATGTAAATATTTTAAGGAATGCCATTAAGAAGTGATGAAAGTCGTAAGGTTGACAGTAGAATCACTATAAGCAGGGAAAACATAAAAATAGTCACAGATTTGGTATGGGTGGCGGAAAGGGTAAAAAACTGAAATACATAACTGACTAGCTTAAAATAATCAACAGACTCAGTTGCAAAATTAACAGATGCTGTCATAAAGCGAACGATCACTGGTGCATAACCAATAGTCATGAACAAAATTGACATAATATAGCGTGCAAAAAGAACAAACATTTTTGGAATCAATTGCACATTCTCAGGCCTCAACGCCTTTCTGGGCTGACTGAAAGACCCGAGGAGTTGTGATTGTATCAGAATTAACGCTACATGGTGCACGAGTCTTATCTAAGTAATCATTATATGTGTAGTATTGTGTACATCATCGTCGCAAACCACGGTTTGGAGTACACACACACTCCCTCAAATGATGATGGAGAGAAGCACCCAAGGGTAACTGACGGTGTGTGTACGTAGGAATCGGGACAACTTGTCAACTTTTAAAATTTAAACAGTATTTTATTATGAAAATTCACAATAGTATTGGACAGCAGGCACTGCATGCCTATATAGGTCCTCTCCGACTCATCAACTTGACATATAGCCCTCTTGGAAGTTATTATTAGCCTCTTAAAGATAACTATAAGCCATGATCACTACATGTTTATTAGGTCACCTGAGTTTACTCAGGTGACCTATTGCTATTGGTTGTCCTCGTTCAACAACAATTGAATATTTTTAACTTCTTGATAACTACCAGTCCAATTCTTTCATATTTGGCATGAAGCATCTATGGAACAAGGGGGACGTAAATGGTAAATTTCAGGACTCCTGGGGCCTTGGGTGCAGGACAAAAACTGCCAAAAAATTTCCAATTTTCTAAAATCTTCTCTATAACCTCTCTAGGGATTCAATTTGTTATCAGGTTGGGGCCAAAATGGTCAGTTATTAAATGTGTGAAGAATTGAACATTTTTAACTTCTTTTTGATAACAACCATTCCAATACTCTTCAAATTTGGTATGAAGCATTTTTGGGCCAAGGGGGACATAAATTGTAAATTTCAGGACTCCTACACCCTTGGGGCAGGGCAAAAACTGTCCGACATTGATCAATTTTCAAAAATCTTCTCTACAACCGCACATGTGTAAGAAAAACTAAATACATCATGGACTCCTGCACCTATGGTAGTGAACAGTTCTGTAGCTACTGTAGTCAACAGGTCTGTAGTAGTGAACAGGTCTGTAGCTACAGTAGTGAACAGGTCTGTAGCTACAGTAGTGAACAGGTCTGTAGCTACAGTAGTCAACAGGTCTGTAGCTACAGTAGTCAACATGTCTGTAGCTACAGTAGTCAACAGGTCTATAGCTACAGTAGTCAACAGGTCTGTAGCTACAGTAGTCAACAGGTCTGTAGCTACAGTAGTGAACAGGTTGGTAGCTACAGTAGTCAACAGGTTTGAAGCTACAGTAGTCAACAGGTCTGTAGTAGTGAACAGGTCTGAAGCTACAGTAGTCAACAGGTCTGTAGCTACAGTAGTGTATAGATATGTAGCTACAGTAGTGAACAGATGTGTAGTAGTGAACAGGTCTAGCTACAGTAGTGAACAGGTCTAGCTACAGTAGTGAACAGATTTGAAGCTACTGTAGTCAACATGTCTGTAGCTACAGTAGTCAACAGGTCTATAGCTACAGTAGTGAACAGGTTTGTAGCTACAGTAGTCAACAGGTCTGTAGTAGTGAACAGGTCTGTAGCTACAGTAGTGAACAGGTCTGTAGCTACAGTAGTGAACAGGTCTGTAGCTACAGTAGTCAACAGGTCGGTAGCTACAGTAGTCAACAGGTCGGTAGCTACAGTAGTCAACAGGTCGGTAGCTACAGTAGTCAACAGGTCGGTAGCTACAGTAGTCAACAGGTCTGTAGAGCTCTACAGTAGTCAACAGGTCTGTAGCTACAGTAGTCAACAGATCTGTAGCTACAGTAGTCAACAGTCTAGCTACAGTAGTGAACAGGTCTGTAGCTACAGTAGTGAACAGGTTGGTAGCTACAGTAGTGAACAGGTCTGTAGCTACAGTAGTGAGCAGGTCTGTAGCTACAGTAGTGAGCAGGATCATGAAACATCTAAATCTGAATATTGTGATGAAATGATTGAGAAGTCAATCATTCCCAAATAAAATTGCTATTCAATATTGTTTCATTGAATTTCTAGTGTCTGCAAATTAAGAGTTTCAGTTCAATAGTAATGAATATTTTACAGGTGATTGAAATTTTGACTTAAGTCTGAGTTTGTTACATGATCCTGGGGCCTGGTCCGTAGCTACAGTAGTGAGCAGATCGGTAGCTACAGTAGTGAACAGGTCTGTAGCTACAGTAGTCAACAGGTGTGTAGCTACAGTATTGAACAGATCTGTAGTAGTGAACAGGTCTGTAGCTACAGTAGTGAACAGGTCGGTAGCTACAGTAGTGAACAGGTCTGTAGCTACAGTAGTCAACAGGTGTGTAGCTACAGTAGTGAACAGGTTGGTAGTTTCAGTAGTGAACAGGTCTGTAGCTACAGTAGTGAACAGGTCTGTAGCTACAGTAGTCAACAGGTCTGTAGCTACAGTAGTCAACAGGTGTGTAGTTACAGTAGTCAACAGGTCTGTAGCTACAGTAGTCAACAGGTCTGTAGCTACAGTAGTCAACAGGTTTGTAGCTACAGTAGTCAACAGGTCTGCAGCTACAGTAGTCAACAGGTCTGTAGCTACATTAGTGAATAGATCTGTAGCTACAGTAGTCAACAGGTCTGTAGATACAGTAGTCAACAGGTCTGTAGCTATAGTATTGAACAGATCTGTAGTAGTCAACAGGTCTGTAGCTACAGTAGTCAACAGGTCTGTAGCTACGGTAGTCAACAGGTCTGTAGCTACAGTAGTGAACAGGTCGGTAGCTACAGTAGTGAACAGGTATGTAGCTAAGTAGTGAAGAAATTGACCTTCTACCAGTATAATATAATATTTGTTTCTTACCTTGTATAATACCGGTAGAAGGTCAATCTCTAAAGCTTACAAAACGCGTGAAACGATTACATGAATCGAAAGAGGGATGAGATAGACCAAAAATTCACACATTTCGGAGAAATTATTGCCACCAAAAAATTTATTGAAGGGGGGGGGGGGTAGTAATATCCATACTTCTTGTGCCTGTGGTCCTAGACAAGACTAATGGTAGTTAATTTTATTACGACTTCTCTAATTGCTTTAAATTTTACCTTTTGGCAACAACTATGACACAAGATTAGAGTAGATGCAACGTAGCAGATCCTTTCAAGCCATCTCTTCATGAATATTTGACTTTCTAGCACACCCAGTTAAAAAAGAGAAATGTTCCCTCTTTACATATTCCCACAGTAACTATAAATGACATTTCAGAACGATTTTCAACCTAGAACCAAATGAAAATCTCATTCGTAGTTTCAAATATTTATTTAAACTCTCTGATACACATTTAGACAATTAGTCAAATTGATGTGCATATTCAAAGTCTTGCACATCGGCAACCGCAGCTGTAAGATTCTCTGTAGAATCTACTGGAGTATCTCCGCTCTCTCCAGGAACACCCGGGGTAGTGTTGTTTATAGTAACACGTGACTGGTCACCGTCTGTGGAGTATTCCTCCTCTGGGTAGTCGGTGGCTGACGGATTGGCTACAGGCAGCTCCACGTGATGAAGCAGCCTCTGGAAAGCTTCCAAGAATGATGGACCATCACAGAGGAGAACAGCGGCTAGCATACCGATGTTCACAGATACAGCATATGCCTGAAGAACATTTTTAGAAAGAGATTTTCAGAACTAATGAAATATTGATTCTACCACAAGTGGGTGAGCTATATATACAGGTGATATATGGACTGTGTAAGGGAAAATATGATGACCGAGTTTTTTGGCGCGTAGACGGACCGAGATCCGCGACAAAAAATGAGGTCGTCATATTTGTCATGGATACAAAGTCTATAACCTTTTTATTATATACTTTCAATTTCATTTAAAAACAAACAATAATTTTATTTTTAACAATTTCTTTATTGGTTTAACTGAGTAAAAGATGAAAAACGAAAAAAATGAACGGCTTGTGTATTGATTGTTACGTAATGTTCGCGGGCCGGAATGTTTGCGGGCATATATCATGCCCGCAAACTTTTAAAGAAAAAAGAAGAGCATCTTCACAAGTCAAGGGTTATTGATTCGTTACCTCGCACTAACCCTTGACATCTGTTGGAATAGGTCCTCAGTACCCCCTTGCTTGTCGTACTAAGAGGCGACTAAATGGGGCAGTCCTTCAGATGAGACCGCAAAAACCGAGGTCCCGTGTCACAGCAGGTGTTAGCTGCAGAAAAAAAATATTGTGACGGACAGAGAGCTACAGATCCACTCCCTATAAAAACCTTCGATTTACGGCGCACACAAAGCTGCGTACGGTTGAGGCCTGATACCGTTGTATTCTTGTGTTGCTGTCACATAAATTTAATATAAAAAAAATTCTTAACATATTGTCCTACTCATCTTCACAAGTCAAGGGTTATTGATTCGTTACCTCGAATCAATAACCCTTGACTTGTGACGATGGGTTGAGGCCTGATATCGTCGTATTCTTGTGTTACTGTCACATAAACTTACTATCAAAAATTCTTAACATATTTTCCTATTATACTTGTGTCCAAACATACCTTCAAATATTCATTAAAGCTTCATACGAACCGAAAACTCACACAATACAGCTTCAAATGATTTCGTTTGTTGACGTAGCCATGTTAGGTAGCTAGTCAATTCGAACCCTGTTGCTATTGGTATCTATTCATAAAATTCGTTATAAGTCATGTGTTCGCTCTTCATTTGTTATCAACACGAATGATTAACAGAAATTTAAAAATAAGTTAAAATAAGCTCTTGACAAATGAAAATGCTACAAAAGCCCATATGGTCCTTAACACTCCAGTGGCAGGGATGGGGACTGGACCAGATTAATGAAAGCCGCGTTGCCGTGAGTTTACCTATTTGAATAATTATTATTTAACGGAACTGGGATGATAATATTATTTAAAATAATAAACTAGAATATTGATGGGGATATTAGTTAACATCTAGACGTTATTGTGCAAGTATGAAAATGAATCGGGATTCGAATTGACTGGCTACCTAACATGGCTACGTCAACTAACGAAATCATTTGAACCTGGGAGTTTTCGGTTCGTATGGAGCTTTAATGAATATTTGAAGGTACATGTATGTTTGGACACAAGTATAGTAGGAAAATATGTTAAGAATTTTTTGATATTAAATTTATGTGACAGTAACACAAGAATACGACGATATCAGGCCTCAACCGTTAGTGCGAGGTAACGAATCAATAACCCTTGACTTGTGAAGATGGGTGATGTAGAGCAGGAAGGCCTCTACCAAAATTGTAAATCTAATCCCAGGGTGGGGCCAAACTTGTTATATAGTGTTTATGTGTAAAACACTTAAATAACATCTCTTTTAGTGCTATTGGTTGGTTGATTGTATCTTGCTTAACGTCTCTCTCGAGAATTTTTCACTCATATGGAGACGTCACCAAGACCGGTGAAGAGCTTCAAATTTAGGCCTTTGCTCGGCGCTTACGGCCATTGAGCAGTGAGGGTTCTTTAGCGTGCTACACCTACTGCGACACGGGACATCCGTTTTTAAGGTTATCTCCGAGGACCCGTGATATTCACACCTGATGCCGAGCATTTGGCGATGGAACGGTCACTACATGTTTTAATGACTTAGGTCTGTCGCGGCCGGGATTCGAACCCCGGCCTTCCACATGCGGGGCGAACGTTCTAACCTCTAGGGCACCGCGGCGGAGTGCTATTGATACTAAATTGAAACTAACCAGATAAATGTATTTAGAAAGAACAGGTAGTCCTTTACCAAAATTGTAAATTGATGATCCCAGGGGTAGGGGTTTTGGACAAGGGGGACATAGATTGTAAATATCAGAATTCCTGCACCCTTGGGGGCGGGGCTAAAACTGCCCAAAATTGAACAATTTTAAAAAATCTTCTTCTCAGGAATCGCACACGTGTATGAAAAATTAAATGTATAGTGATGGAGAGCAGGAAACCACTACCACAATTGTAAATTTCATTATCCCCGGGCTAAGGGTTCTGACCTCAGGACGGTGCCAAACTTGTTATACCGTGTTTATGTGTAAAACAATTAAATAACAGCTTCTTTAGTGCTATTGATACTAAATTGAAACTTAATGGATATTTAGAAAGAGCAGGTAGTCCTTTACCAATATTGCAAATTTGATGATCCCAGGGGTAGGGGTTTTGGTATTAAGGTGGGGCCAAAATGGTCAGTTATTAAAGGCATAGGGTATCTTTTATCTCAAAAATGATGTCACAATATTTTGCAAGAAGAACTCCAAAAAACAAATTTGTAGTATTAATTATGAGTTATCTATAACTGTAGCGCTTTGAAATTGAAGTCATTTTGACGTTTTAGCCCTTTACAAAATTTTTGTCTGGAGGGCAATATATTAAACTGGTACCCCGCTGATCGCTGGCTACACACAAACATAAGAGATGCGAAGTCAACAGGGTACCAATTTAGGCAAGTGAGAACAGGGAATTATTTTGTAATTACTATCGTATCCACTGTGTTTGTAAACATTCTGAAGAACTTTTTGTGATTTTCTAGTTATGATAATAAATTTCGCCACCTTTTTGGAACATGCAAAATTTCACCAATATCTTAGACCCTATGCCTTTAAATGTGTGAACAATAGTAATTTTTAACATTTTCTTCATAACTACTAAAGCCTACAAATTCTTTTCAAATTTAGTATGAAGCATATTTAGGACAAGGGGGACATAAATCGTAAATTTCAGGATTCCCGCACTCCTGGGACCTTCCAATCTAATTAAAATCAGACTTCTTAGATCCGCTCCGTATTCTTTGCGTGAGAAGATCTGACATAACCCGATTTTATTGCTGAAATAAACAGCGGCGATCAAAGATACCTCGTAGGTCCTATATCCGACAAGCCTCGTCAGTAAGATTCCTGCCCATCCTACCAGTAGTGGTGCCAAAATAAAAACCATTCCTGTAACAACTTCACGAACGGTCGACAACTGGGCTCGCATCATGTGTACCTAAAACAAACGCCATCGGTAAATATACCGGGTATTTCATGTTTTACAAGAAATATTGGTGCAAGCACCAATTTTATGGGTCGAAATTTATTTTTTTGCTGTGTCATTTTTGTATAAACATCGTCTTTTATATAACTTCAAGGTAATTGAACAAACAATATCCTCACTTCAGAATTAATACATGTTATGTACAGTATCCATGATCATTCATTATAAGCATTTAAAATAAATCTAGTAATTGTTGTTGGGTTTTTTAATTCGTTCAAAACTAAACTCCCCTAGAAGTTCTTGGTCTGCTTGTGGTATCCTGAACATGGTTATATCATGAACATGGATGTACAGTAAAACTGCCTAACCCTACATTTGTCCAACCCATTTCACTGGGCATTCCGATACTTATATTTTCAGTTTCATACTTCATATTCCAGTGCATGTCAGTTCAGACAAATTTCATTGTATTATCACATTCATTTTTCATTCATCTCGGACTTTTTTTTACTGAAGTAGCTATGCACTATTGGATAGAGAGAAAAAAACCTTACTATAGGGTAAAAAGTTTTATTGCTACATCATTAAAACATTAGAATAGAAATCATAGTTAAGAAGCTTAGAAAACAACCTGTGCAAATATAAAGATAATTTTGCACTTACTGATATCAAAGTTTAAGGCACTTTGTTTTGGACTAAACACAACTAAATGACTTTTTTTTTTTAAAATGCATTTGACTAACTGTATTAACGTAGGTTTCGGGTTTAGAGACATTTTTTCTCACTCGGAAACCCCACATGAAAATTTGACCGATGTATCTTGACAATGTATATAATACTCTGTGAAAATTGTTTTTCATTCAACAGCACAGTTTTTTTTTTGTTTTTTTTTTTAGTAATTACGTCTTCAACATACCATTGTTTTAACGGTAGTGACACTGTTTTCCATTGATTTATATGGAAAATAATAGTGATTGACATTATTCATTGGTGCTGTTCATCTTGATGATATTGATATCAAAGCGAAAAAAAAAAAATGATTTGAAAAATATTTATGAAAAAAGTCATGGGGTAATGGAGTTCATTTTTTAAAGAAAAATACGTAAAAGTTTGATAAAAACCATCAGAGCAACACAAATAACGTTACAAATATTCGCGACATCATTCAACAACGTTATTCATTTACTTTTCATGCATCACTTCAAAAAGAACTCAAAACAACGTTATTGACTCCTGGTTTTGAAGGGGAAATCATGTATGGACAAAACAATCAATTATTTACGAAATAAATATCGCAAAATTTCTTAAAATATATAAATGTGTACTTATATTGCGCTATATACAACTGTATCTAAATTGTGTTGCGGCTAATAATTGAAATCCTTTTCTTCTTTTGCGATTGCGTGATCGCAGTATCAATGAATAAACTAATGTAATAGTATAATTTAATTTTAAATCCCATTAAGGTAAATTTTTCATATAGTTTAATTATGTCTTAATATTCTAACCAGAAATACAACTAAAGTTGTATCTATTTTACAAAGTATTTATGTTTATTTAAAGCTGTATGGTCCGAATTACAATATTTTTTTCCATCTCGTAAAAACGCCATTAAATCATCACACGTATGTAGTTATGAGACTGTACGACATATCATAAATTATTTCACCTGTTTTAACCCAAATAATTTGATTTTAAATCGATGTTTACAAATAACCGCGCCACTCTGCCATTTCAAGTGACAGTCACGTGACCAGTTCAAACTTTCAGATCATCGGTGGTCTTATCTGTGTAAAACTGTGTATTTTGTTATAGCAGTACCGTACCATAAGTTTAATAGAAATAAAAATATCAAATACCTCATAGTAATTCGTTGTTTTACGCTCTTTCAGCCTTAAAACTAGACATTTGCGTATGAGTTAATACATCAGGTCGGGATTCCCCTGACGCGCGTGGGTCTATTTATAGACGTCTATTATGGGATGATTTATATATGTAGCCACTATAATTACTTTCTAAATAATATTCGCACTGTTTTCTTTTACATGCAGCTGTTTTCAAGCATGTAATTAAGGGAAAGTTAATAACTTTATAAAGTAATTAATCTGCTTTAAAGTAATTATGTACAAAAATAATACATGAACATCGGGTCATACAGCTTTAACAACAACAACAACACCCCCCCCCCCTCCACAAACACATAGAAATGCTCACTTTCCCAAGCTAAACAACCCCTCGAAAACATGAACGCGATTTAAAACTATAATTATTTTTAACTTCAATGTATTGCAGATTTACTTGAAACGTCAGCTACTTTTTCTAATTTTCGACCAACTTCCCATTCCTGTTCTTTTTGCATTTAGAGTAGTGTGCGCCCGACAGCCTGAGACGCATAAAATTTTTCCACGAGCAAATAGACGCCCGATCGGACGTGATAAAATTTCCGCTAAATAAAATTTAGATGAAGCAACTTAATTATTGTACCCGTAACAAAATGGACAGACCTCGTCAATTTAGTTTATTTTACTGCATATTCTACCGTATATCAAAATTTCAATAAAATATAATGTACTAGAAACGAATTAGGTCCATCACCCTTCATTATAAGATAGATACATGTAAAAGTAATTTTTAAAAATGCGGTTATTTTCTCAAGGCTAGTAGGTCTTTGTCAGGGCTAACAACTTTTACAAGCAGTCAGTCCTGCATATCTAGCTAATCTTGCAGCGAGTTTCAAGCACGCATTGAGCTTGAGATGGGCAGTTGTAAGGTTCAACTTTGCTAGAATACATGTATTGTTTTCTTGCTGTTCCCCAATTTGTAAATATGATTCTCTCTCTCTCCACCAAATACACGTATCGGGGGGGGGGGGGGGGGGGGGGGGGGAGTCTTTAAAGTATAGACAACTCCTACTCAATTTTTTCCAGGGTTTTGGAAATGTTTGCAGAGACATTTGCAGCAGGACAAATCCATTTTCAAATGCCCGCCATAAACGCATCAAATCCCTGAATAAAACTTTCATGAACAGGGGAACTCCCGTCCGATTTTTTCCCCGGGTTCTAAAAACGCTTATAAAAGCACCCCCAACGTCGCCAGCTGTACGTCTTACCCCCCCCCCCCCCCCAAGTTGTCCGCTGCTAAAATTTATACAGTAACAGGATAAAACAGTACTAGCCGAAATTTTGCATCGGAAACGAAAGGAAGACTTAACAAAAAATGTTCTACTCCGATAATAACTACTGGTAATATTTATGAGATATCGGTAAAATATTACCTTCTTCATATCCCAGGGGCGGATCCAAGGATTGCGGTTACGGGGGGCGCCACTTTATGAGGCAGGGGATCTGGGGGCCGCTCCTGGATTTTACAAATTTTTAAGGGCTTTCCTATTCAGTCATTTGTACTATTTTCTCTCATTTTTGATAAGATGAAATTAATAAAATGACGCAAATTTTAAGGGGTTTTGGAAGAAGAAAATAAGTTCTCCCAATGAAGTATTTCAAGAAATCCAAAGATTTTGTCATTTATTTCTACAGGAGTGGAAGGAATTATTGCTTTTAAAATTATCGTTTAGTACATTTTTCTAAACAAGATACCACGATTTACCTTAAATTTGAAAATTTTAGGGGGGGGGGGGGCTTAAATCCACCAGTCAATGACCCATGTGTACCTGTTACGTCACAATTGAATGTGCACGTAAAAAGACATTTAGCTGTAGGATTTGCGTACCCGAAAACGACGACATGTACACTGAGTGGCCAAAAGTATTGCAACAAACATGGCTGACGTCATCACAATGTAAATAACAGCTGCATGGAAAAAACCAACTTTCAATGAAATAAACATTATTTATTTACCATTTTTTTTCCTAGTATTTTGTTGCAAAGTCTTTCTGAATAATAACTTGTCGTAGTCTTGAAGATATTGAAGCATGGAAGCTACGGATATATATTTGAGAGAGGTCATTACAAATTTTTGTCGCTGCAGCCATTAGGTCATCCCGGTTTTTAATATCATCAAACTCACGGGACAGTTTGATTTTGATACAACGCCAGACATTTTCAATGACATTAAGGTCCGGGGACTGTGCAGGCCAGTTGAATTTTGGAATACTGTTTTCTTATTTCCAAGTATTGGTCTGTCTAGAGGAGTGGGGGTGGAATTATCGTCTTGGAAAATAAATTGCCGATTTCCAAATATTTTGCTAACAACGGGCCATAAGTGATTATCCAGCAATTCAATATACCTTGCTGAGTTCAGATTTCTATCAACAGGTACACGAACACCAATACCATAATAGGTAATACACCCCTAAAACATACAACTTACTCTCACGGGCGTTTTGCGTTGGTTCAGACGGTAAGGTTTCCTCTTCTCAGACGATTTTCTCCACAAACTTACAGAGTTATTTTGTCCAATGACTACCTGTGTTTCGTCTGAGAAAATAACTTTCTACCACTGTTCAGGTTTCCAATGTCTTTTCCTCGGCACCACAAAATTCGGCGTTGTTTGTTGACTTTAGCGATTGTAAGCGTTTTCTGAATTTTGCCCCTCCTGTATCCTTCCTGGTGTAACTTACGACGAACAGTTCTCATGGACACATTTGTGCCTTCATTCCTATTAAAAGTTGATGTAATGTCTTGAAGAAATTGTCTTCTGTTAGTTTTCAGAAAGCAATAAAGTTTCCAATCACCCCTCTCATCTATCACTCGGGGCCTTCCTCTCCGGGGATCGTTTTTAACACTTTCTTTTTGACGGAATGTTTTCAAAACTCGTCCAACAGTGCTTCGATGGATTCCCAATGATTCACTAATTTTGTTGTCATTAAATCCCTTTGAATTTAGAATTACAATCCTTTCCTTTAGGTCCTTTGACAATTCTCTCTCATTCTTCGACATTGTTTTCATTCGATACCTAACCGGAAATCGTCTGCAACTTTGAATTACAAACGGTTCCCCATATAATTCGTACCCTAGTTAATTCGCATACCTGACATCATGACCCAAGCTTACTTTGTTACGCGTCAGCAATAAAAATAAAATTTGAAGCGAGTAAAATTGTGATGACATCAGCCATGTTTGTTGCAATACTTTTGGCCACTCAGTGTATAAGCAAACCCGCGACCTACGTTTACCAGTGGCGGATTTAAGGGGGCGCGCGCAGCCGGCGCCCCCCTCCCCTAAAATTTTCAAAGTTAAGGTAAATCGTGGTATCTTGTTTAGAAAAATGTACTATATGATAAAAGAAGCAATTATTTCTTCCACTCCCGCAGAAATAAATGACAAAATCTTTTGATTTCTTGAATTACATGTACTTTATTGGGAGAACTTAATTTTTTCCAAAAACCCTTAACATTTGCGTCATTTTACTAATTTCACCTTATCAAAAATGATAGAAAATAGTACAAATGACTTAAATAGGAGACATATTTCAAGCCCTATAAAATCTGTAAAATCCAGAAGCTTCCGGGGGCTTTCGCCCACTGGGGCCCCACCAGGGCCTCGTCCTGGACCCACTGGGGGCCTCAGGGCGGCCCACAGACCCTCTGCCTCATAAAATAGCGCCCCTTGTAACCGCTATTCCTGGATCCGCCCCTGTTTACTACTTTTTGTGTAATTGATGTCAAGCTTACAGACCCCGCTGACATAAAACATTGAAAATTCTCTTAGTTTTAAGATGGAAGGGCCAGAATTTTATATACTAAAGATCCAAACGGTTTAATAGTCGTCAGCATTGTTATAGTCAACTCGAACAACAGGACCGGGGGAAAAAATACAAAATTGTATGACACTACACTTTGGAATAAATCGGCCGTTAGATTTGGTAACTATTACTTCAAAGCGAGGTGCCAACTTCATCAAAACTCAATAATTGTGCTTCATAATGTTCATCGGATAAAACATAGTACCGATATAAAATATGAATGTGCTACGTGGGCAGATGAACACAACATCGGTACGTCAGGACGCTGGAAAACCCGCGCCGGTTCATGATGATATGATCAGTGATGTCATTATTTGTAATGTTGAATGATTGTGACGCGCGTGAGTCATAACGTTTAAAGCAACGTCAATTTACAAGTGCAAATTTTTATAAACAACGGGTGTTTACCATTAACCGTTACCTTGCCGATTACGTTATCGGCAAACCCAGGGACGCCGATTTACGTTACCAAATTCAACAGTCAAAATCGCGCATTCCACTGTTGGTGATGATAGTTACATCTGTAATGTCTTTAAAATGGCTGTAAAAACTTTCTACAGTTTGATTTGATTCTGACAACTATTTTCACAAGGCAAGATAAGAAAATGGAGCCACAATTCGCCTTTAAAACGTTGAGTGCCTATGAAATCAAGGAGATGAGAAAAAATGTTCTAAAACGTAACGCACAAGACCTTTAAAATTTGTATGAAAAAAGTAAACGAGAATTATCACAGTAAGTCCACTTGTTGAAAGAAAAGTATTGGGTTTATATCATATGACGTACCTGGTTCTGCAAATCCCTCTGATTAATCTCATAGTGACGTTGCAGTTGTTCTCCGTGGTCTATCACCAAATAATCTAAAATATTACAAGGCATACTGAAACATGTGTTTTTGTGTAGACCTATATTGTATAAAGCCACACGAGAGGATATGAAATAAAAAGAAGCAAAAGTTCTAAATGTAGTTGGTGTAAAATACCAAAAGCTATATCAAAGTGTTCATACCTTTTCCACAATTTGAGGACGAGGTATTAGTCGGAACATCGCTGCTATTCGATTTGTTCTGATAAATCGGTTGTTCATTATTTTCTTCACCTGTTTGGCCCTCCATTGTTTACGTTTGTTCAAATAATCAACTTGTGACGTTGCAAGTATGTCATCATATGGCGGTAAATATTGCGTAATCAAACGACTAGGGGAGGGGGCGGCGGCGTAAGTCCTCGAAGCTAGCCTTAGTACGTAAGTCCTCGAAGCTCGCGCTTCATACTTCACCGCATATCAAGAATAATATTTGTTTGAATTAGGCCATTAAATCAAAATATGAAATAATTTTTATTTCGTCGAATGCAAGAGTGATACTTTAATCAAAGAAAGATGGAGATTATCGATTTTTGTTTGAGCTATTTTATTTTCAAATACTCATTAACTTCCTAAAATTGTGTGTCCCAGCAGTTTAGGTGGTTGCATGATGTCCGATAGTCATCCTTTAGGCAATATATGAAGGCAGTGATGAGCATTTGTACCCACCGCGTGTGCATGAAAGTATATTTTGCGTCTCACTGTACATAAGAGTTCCACAAAGGGAACCAACTATTGGGCAACTCGGAAATTGCGTATTCCATCATTACCACCATAATTACATATCACATTCAGAAAATACTGTCTAGATTGGTCGTATTAGGGGTACGAAAACATCCTGGTTCAACAAGGGTTTACGAATAAGTAGTTCTGGCTTATTGTTATATTAATATTTTGCAATAAAAATATTCTGTATAGGGATAAGCTTTTATGTCAACTTGGAGGGTCACTTGTAGTGATTTCATCGACGAAATGAAAATAATGAATTTCAGGCAAAATACATGTAGGTATTTCATAGATAGTATTATCGTATCATAGAATGTAAGTCCAACAAATTCTGTCAAATGTATAATTCTTACATAGGCCTACATGAAGTTAATCCGCTGCATGGAGGTTTTTAACTTTAAAGATAGCTATCTAGAAAAAGGTGTATTAAGTTTTATTGTCAATCAAGCAATCAAGGGGAACACTTGCGAATCCCCCTTTTTAAATGCCTCGTGTGTAAGATCAAACAATATATAGCTGTCAGACCTAAAGGCGTTGTGTTTTAACTTGACATGGATTTAGAGAGTTGGGTATAAAACTGGAGACTTTGATAAGTTTTTCCATGTTTAAATATAAGATAAGACGTTCGATTTCTATCAATGTTCATGTACTTTGCTGTGCGAAATGGCAGGGAACGTAATAAAGGTGGAAGTTGACGGTAAGTTAATTCTTTCGTGGACAATAAGGAATGATAATGCAGTGAATCGGAATCTATATAACTACATGTTATGGATATCCTTTAATCTGAAATAGAATTATTTGCAATTTTTCCGCGACGAATTTTTTCTTTCTTCTCAAAAATGATCATAATTAAGCTATTAAAATCGTAAATGTTGTTCCTTGAACAACGCGTGACACGGAATCTTATTCTGGGCAACTATTTAGATAATTTTCTTTATTCATTTTTAAAATGTTATATTGAAGTATAATTATTCATTTCCAGTGACTTTCCATATAAAAAGCCTGAGTCTTGCTAAAAGTAACTTTTTGACTGAACCAAAAGTTAGAGGTACACTTGCTAATCTGGATATGTGTTGATTTACAACAGATCTTGTTAGATTATCGCGAGATTAACATTGCTAAACATTCCTGTTACAAAACACCTCACAATCCTCAGATTATTGGCTGTTATTCTTGATTATACATGTACACAGTTTGCAGAACTTGCACTGTACATAAGTTTGTCATAAAACAGGTTTAATTTAAAACTAAGTAAAAGATTTGATGATGATTGAAAAAGACGGATATCCCAAACCCAATAATATTTTTTCTACTAGATTATGTATATCTTAGATTCACAATCAAAACACGGTGTAAGTGATATTTAAACTCTATAAGCTCTTTGTGTATCCAACTCTGTCGCCAGTAGGGTATTATTCATGTGCATTGAAATGAAGTCTAATGGGAAATTTCGGTGTCCTCTCTATTGATTAAACGAGAAGACATTTGCATAATGTGAAGAAAAAAATATGTAGTCGAAAAGACTTCGTTATTCACCCATCTTAATCTATAATTCCAGATGTTTTTCAAATTTGATATTACTGTAGCTAAATTTTAGGTTTTACGAAAGCTTAGGACTACGGAGAGTATATATATTGCCCATCTACTTGTTGTTTGGAATGGCGACAATATTACATTTCATTAATGTCAAGCTGTTGACGTTTAAACATTCTATATCGACTTCCAAAAAGTCAAAGAAGGTGTTGCACGTCTCATGTTCATTTCCCTAAAGGTGTTACATGAAAGATGGACAAATTTTAGTTATTCAAATACATATATGATAAAACCAATTGGAACGTATGTCTTGATTCAATAATTTTTGAAAATAAGTTTAAAAGACGTTTATCGACAGAATTAGCCAAAATATTTCGAGTTTAAATCAAACAATAAGCGATTTGTATGATTTTTAGCGTTAAAATGGAGGGATATCCCCGAATTTCAGAAAAACTGCCACCGTGAAACAAAATGAATTTAGCATGAGCATGTTCTTCGTATTTTCCTCTAAAAAACTGTCGCTTTGAAATTTTGTTTCACGAGGGCATATTTTTTTGCACCAAAAAAAAAAAAAAAAAAAAAATAGAAACGACTTCACTACTTCACCTGTACGTTAATTTTCCTCAGTAATGTATGGTCTACTGCGTGGTTCGGTGGATAAGGTCGTCGACTCGATCTTAAATGTAAAGATAGTTTCTAATTTTAAAACGACCGGATTTGACTCCCTCACGAACATATTTTTTTTTTTTCATATTCCTTTTCCATCTAAATTTTTTTCTTAATTAAAACACGCTTCTAGTTTTTATAAATGTTTCATGTCAAATCGCTGTTTATTACCATGTGCCGAGTTTGAAATAAGCTTCCAACCTGGACACTGTTTAGTTTGTGAATAAGACTCTCAACAAACACGCCGAATACAGCATGCAATATCTGTGTTTTTATAGTCAAGGCTGCTAGCGAGAACTTGTATGTTTTTCTGAATGAAAGTTGTTGACAAAGGCATGGTGCCTTTTTACGGAAAACCGTTGTGAACTTTGCAAATCTTTGGAAGAAAAACTTTAAGGCCAAACGAGGTAAATAACCGTTAAACAATTTGAGTTTATATGTATTCCAGTAGCAAATTGCTATGTTGAATCAATTTTTACAGGTGCATGTACTTTGAATAATGTTTAATTTTATTAATGCGTATTAAACTTCCCATATTTTGTTTTGTGGCCAGAGTCATGTACAGTTGCCAATTGTTGGTTGTAGAAAATAAAACATACAAGTATAAGAGCTTTTGGACTGTAGTAGTATAGAATATTAAATATTTGATACACTCGTAACATGTAACCCTATACATTGTATCTGATACTCAGGAAAAAAAGAAGACAATTTAATTTTCACGATTTCAAAACTTATCTTTAGACTACATGTATAATGTATTGACACATAAAATGTATTAGGCTTGTCCCTAGTACTGGGGAATCCTTCAGGTATTTAAATGGCAAATACGCAATGAATATAAATGTGAATGAAGGTCAGTTCTACGTCACGAATGTTGGCACGGAGCTCCGATTAGGGAAAATTCCCACTTCTGTGCAACACCCTCTTTCGTTATACTTATCCCGATAAAAGTCGTCCTATCCTATATCTTTTTTACTTTTGATAATATAAGGTCGACTTCCTTGAAATTTTCATTTTGGTTTAAAATATTTGAACGCACTGAAATAAGAGACCCACAGGCCTTATTGGTCACCTGAGTACTAGTGAAAAGTATCACTACTCCCAAGGGCTATGAAATCTAGAGCGAAAATTTCATGTTCTGAATGTCTTAGCTAAATTCTAATGTTCAGCACAGTATACAACAAGACGTGTTCTTAAAACTTCACTGCCTTCAAAAGTGCATACACTGACGAAAGGCTTTACACAATATATGTATTAACATTAAAAGATATGACTAATTTAGACCCATCCTAGAGTCAAAACCCTGGGTTGTGAAATTCACCATTTTTGTACACCCTTTTCTGCTATTCCTAAGTATGATTTAGATTTTGTACAGTATCACCAACTTAAACAAGTCCTTCAAATCGTTATTATAATTTTGACACCACCCTGAAAAAAAAAAAAACCTTACCCCGGGGATCATGAAATTTACAATTTTGGTAAATGACTATCTACGCCTTCTAAATGAAAATTTTTCACTGTTCTTATTATTTATATGTATTTACAGGATAGGTCGCCCCACTGGCAACTCGTCCCCTTCATGTTATGACTTTATTACGTGTACGACTTATCTCGTAATTACAGTGCGACTTGCATATTTTTTTCATTCTGCTAAGTTGACCCCACTAGACTTTCTTATTTTTTTTTTTTTTTTTATGAACTTCATCTTAAAACGTACCCATTGGTGTGGACTTTAATCACAATATACTACTTCTTCTTGAGAACAGCATGCCTATAATTTATGAAATTTATATGCAAGTATCCTCTACATGCACAATAATAATTACTGGCAAAGGCACATATTATAGATTATACCATAGAAACAATGATATTCAAAATGTTACATAACATAGGCACATATTATAGATTATACCATAGAAACAATGATATTCAAAATGTTACATAACAAAGGCACATGTTATAGATTATACCATAGAAACAATGATATTCAAAATGTTACATAACAAAGGCACATATTATAGATTATACCATAGAAACAATGATATTCAAAATGTTACATAACAAAGGCACATATTACAGATTATACCATAGAAACAATGATATTCAAAATGTTACATAACAAAGGCACATATTATAGATTATACCATAGAAACAATGATATTCAAAATGTTACATAACAAAGGCACATATTATAGATTATACCATAGAAACAATGATATTCACAATGTTACATAACAAAGGCACATATTATAGATTATACCATAGAAACAATGATATTCACAATGTTACATAACTTTGATTAATTAAGAAATGAACATCACTTTTGAGCTGTTCATGGTCAGTATGAACGGATTTGGATTTGAGGCAAATTCTGTGAATCGCGCTATTTTTAAAAGAAAGTCAATATCAATACTAAGCAATTTAACTGTCTTCATAGGATATATTGACACCTTGGATGGAAAAAAACAACTTGTTGCTTGTCATGAGTTTTGCTCGAAACTTGTCAGGATTTGCTTGCATACAGTTAAAATGAAACCAATCTATAAGTGTGTTACTATCTTTAACCAGACATTGTATCATAAAGTCTAAACCAGGGCTTGACATAGATAGTGTATCGTCATCGGCATAATTGTATAATATCCCATGTTCAATAAGATAAAAGGTATCATTGATGAAAATGTTGAATAGAATAGGTCCGAGTATACTTCCCTGGGGTACTCCCTTGTTTATCTTCCTAGTTAACTTTTTTACATGCTTTTTCTTTGATTTAGCAAATAGTCAAACAAAACTGTTTCGGAAACGCGTCCATGAAGTGTACGGAAACCATTTTGTTGCTTGTTTACTTTGGGAAACAGTAATGATGCAAATTCAAGGTTATTTTGATATTAAACATTACATTTTAACCAAGAAGATTTCGATAGATAGGATGTGGTCATCAACTTGATAATTTACGGTCTTCATTAAAAACGTTCGCTTGAATTCGAGTACACAACAAATGGCTTAGAAATTATAAGTAACGGACGGAGATAAACAAACAATTGTTTATGTGAATGTAACATTTTTACCGATCAGGTCAGCTGCCATTTCTTTGATGACCGTAATACATGTATATGCTATGGTCATCGGCTTGTGCACAGTGAATCTAAATAAATGTTCCGATTCGCTACTCTCATAAAGATAAGTTTAAGGAACAAAAACCCTTGGCTAGTGAAGATGCCTTAAAGAAGTCTTAATTTCGACTTGCCTAGATGGTGGAGCGGACTAACGCGCGCTAGTTACAAGCTGTTAAGAGATTTGGTTCCGCTGGTCGTGAGTTCAACCCCGGGTAGGGGCGGAAATGGGTATCAAATAAAGTGAAATTATCTGTGCTTTATATTAAATATTTCTTCACTTAGGGCAGTTACATTCATTTAAGAGTTCATTGCTATATCTGTGCTTGTGATATATATATATATATATATATATATATATATATATATATATATCATTCTTCGTGTCGTTGGTCATTTTAGTGCTTTATATAATAATTTTTTGTATTTGACCTTGTATCCATGTTGTGGATCCGACACTCTGAGGTATCGGGTGTTGTTGGAACTTTAGTGCTTTTATATATATATATATATATATATATATATATATATATATATATATATATATATATATATATATATTTCACATTTTTCACGCGCACTTCTTGTTGGCCGCACGTTAACTTTCTTGAAGAAGAGAAGACGTGTTATATAGTTACATTAAACCGTTCGGTTTCAAGTTTCTTACGTCCACGTAGGTAACTCAAATTAATTTACTTTGAAGATTCATTGATTTTCTGGTACTTTGAAGAGATATTGATTTTCTATCTACAGATTTCCGTGAAATTATTCGTAAAGTTTCACCATACATCGTCAGACAGTGGAGAGAAGTGTGCCGTGACCTAGGTGTGTCTGAAGTGGATCTACTTCACCTGGAGAAAGCAAGCTTCAGTATAAAACCCTCCAACTTGGCATTCCGAGGACTCTGTCTTTGGTACGAACAGAATGGCAAGCTCGCAACGAAGGAACGACTCATTTCTGCATTGAAGAGAAACGGGTTACGTCGAGCTAGAGGTATTATGAAATAGTCAACCTTTAGTTAATGATGCGGAGACAACAATATGAAGCGGTTCTATCTGCACATCACAGTTAAACATAAGTCTTAACTCTGTATTGGTTTTTTTTAAAAAAACAATCAGCCGAAGGTATGACGAAATCGCCGACTTGTTTATTAGTCAATCATGACAAAGACATAACTAATCAATGTCGTTCCTTGCTCTCACTTACACTTAAGTGAGTGTAAGGAGCGATAACTCTGGGTAGAGATTGATAACTAATGGCTTGATATCGAGTTTTATATCTTAAACTATTGAAAAATTGAAATATTGTAGCATAATCAAATAGCAATGATTTGCAATAGTAAATTTCAGAGGAGGCAGATAATATAACCCTAAAACAGCTTATTGTCCGGCCGTCGTCGTCACTTCCGATATCCACCAGAGTTCGATCCGCCAAGAGGAGGAAATCTTCAGGTAATGCATCATTCCTCTCACCAGAGTGCGCGGTACGCACTTGCGTAACACGCCCTCTGGTGAGAGAATGATAATGTGTGCTTGTTCGTTATCTATTCCTTGCGTGCAAAACTTTCATAAAAATGAGAATGCAGCCAAACATATGGTTTTCTCGTGAATTACAGAATTCAACTCTTGAAAATTACATTAATTACTGTTTGATCACTTGAATTGTTCAACTTTTGCAAGTCACATTAATGTTTCATAAATCCCATGGGGATCCGGGTTAGAATAGGTCCTCAGTACCCCTTGCTTTTCGGAAAAGGCAACTAAATAGGGCGGTCCTTCGAATGAGACCGCAAAAACCGAGCCTCGTGTCACAGCAGATGTGGTACGATAAAGATCCCTCCCTGCTCAAAGGCCGTAAGCGCCGAGCGTAGGCCTAAATTCTGCAGTCCTTCACCGGCAAGTAGTGTTTTCTATCTATTCCTTATATTGACGCCATCAGTTGAGAACTGTGGTGCGCGCCCTCTGTATTCAGCGGAAGTGAAAAATCCCATTAGCAAATGTTTACATGTATCTGAAATGGTCTAGATCAATGGGTATGAAAACTATACGGACATGACCTATACTTCAAATTGGTCAGTACAATATTTTACAACTCATTCAAATAATCGAGATATATATTCTGTCCAGTTAATGTAATAATTGAAAGGAAAGTTAAATATCTTCAATAATTGACGACAACTTCTCGAACTATAAAGCGATTTATTTAAAAACTACCGCGTGGTGTGTATGAGCCAAACTAGCTCAGTAAATATATCATTCCATATTTTTCCCTTATATCGATCGAAATTCTAAATTAGGGATACTACACTTTTTTGGAATGCTTCGTTATATCGACGTCATTAGACGGGACGTATTATGTTATGGCGCTGTCCGTCCGTCCGTCCCGGGTCATGTTTTCCGGACTTTTTTTCCGTTACGGATGCATGTGCAACTTTGAAATTTTGTCATAATATCTCCCTCAAGAATTGTAAGAGTGAGTATATGCATTTCAGCTGGATTGGTCCATCCTTGACCTACTTTAGGGCTATAAGTAGGTCAAACAGTTTTCCGGACTTTTTTCGTTACAGATACAGATAATGCCCTGAAATTTACAAATAAGCTTCCTTTCAGAGAAATACAAGTTCAGAGTGCATTTCAGCTGGATTGGTCCGTCCGTCCGTGACCTACATTAAGACTAAAAGGAGTTCAAATAGTTTTCCGGGCTTTTTTTCATTATGGATACAGATATTGCCCTGAAATTTAGTCGGAGGCTTCCACTCGGAGGAATACAAGTTCAGTTTGCATTTCAGCTGGATTGGTCCATACATGATCTAATTTTAAGCTATAAATATGTCAGACAGTTTTCCGGGCTTTTTTCATAACGGATACAGATATTGCACTGATATTTAGTCATAGTCTTTCTCTCAGAGGAATACAAGTCAGTTTGTATTTCAGCTGGATTGGTCCATCCTTGAGCTACTTTTTGGAAAAAATAGGTCCAACAGTTTTCCGGGCTTTTTTTCATTACGGATACAGGTATTGTACTGATATTTAATCATAGGCTTCCTCTCAGAGGAATACAAGTTCAGTTTGCATTTTAGCTGGATTAGTCTATCCTTGACCTACTTTTTGGAAAAAATAGGTCAGAGTTTTCCGGACTTTTTTTCATTATGTATACAGTTATTGCCTTGAAATTTAGTCAGAGGCTTCCTCTTGGGGGAATACAAGTTCAGTTTGCATTTCAGCGGGATTGGTCCGTCCTTGACTTACTTTTCGGAAAAAAATAGGTCAAACAGTTTCCGGGGTTTTTCCATTACGGATACAGATATTGCCCTGATATTTAGTCAAAGGCTTCCTCTCAGAGGGATACAAGTTCAGTTTGCATTTCAGCTGGATTGGTCCATCCTTGACCTACTTTTGGACTTCAAATAGTTCAGACAGTTTTCCAGGCTTTTTTTCATAACGGATACAGATATTGCCCTGATATTTAGTCAAAGGCTCACTGTCCGACGGGCGTATATTGTACCGTTTGCGGTACTCTTGTTTTAAAATGTCATATCACTGATCATAATAGATGAACTATTCATTCATAAAACAAGAAGGGGGGTACCTGAAGTCCTGTTCACAAGCATCTATGTGTTGTACGTGTGTTGTTTATAACTTTAAGAACAGAGATGTTCTTAATCATGTTGTAGTTCATTAAAATAAGAATGTGCGATTACAGATTCAAAATATCCAGTGCAGTGTATATACATATCATCTCCAGGTGCCCCACCCTCTTTGCAAAGACTAAGAAGCGGAAGTGCCAAATGCACAAGAATACGGTCGGCAAAACGGAAGTATATGAAAGAGGAAAAACCACGTGTGTTGAATTTAGTGCACGAGTGGTATTTTTTAATATTATGAACATTTTCTGTAGGTGATCCGTCATTGCAATAGTATTTGTTTAATATTATGATTTTTTTTTTATAGGTGATCTGTCATTGCGGATAAGGGTGACTCAAATCACAGCTCAAGAAGACGTGAGTGGACTTTGGCGAGATAAATCAAGAGAAATTTGTGACGCCTTTTACTCGTGTGTTGTGGATAATTGTGAGGATTATATTATTGGATTGGAGAAAGCACTTGATATGCCAGACTTGGTTGTCAATGACATTAGAAAGGACAGTGTCATTACAGCTAGTGTTCAGTGTGGAACTCTTGGAGCTTTGGAGTCGATCAACCAAATGTACAAATCCAGGAGACTGGTCTCACTGTGTCAGGCAGTGTTTACAAAGGAAATATCTTTAACACACATTGGAGTAAAGAGTTTAGCGTTAGATTTAAGCATTGATCCGGATGAACTCGAAGAATGTCGAGATTACCTACTCTCTAGGAAATTTAAGGAAAGCGTTGTATTTCACCCTACCGACACACTGTCCATTCCACATGCTGAAGAGCCCAACATAGACAGAATACCCCGAGTAACAAGTGCGTGTTTTCAAATCAATATATTCACCAGATACGTATTAGTGTCCTTGAAAATTTCCGGATTGTGGGGGAAAAAATAACAATATAAATCCTCTTGAAAACCTCCTTTGAAGTCGTTTTGATAAAGACGCCGTTACGTTTCAGCAATTTACACATCGATTGAATTACACTAGAGACGAAAGTCGCCATCAATTTATACATCGATTGAATTACACTAGAGAAGAAAGTCGCCATCTTGAAAAAATATCCCCACTCAGTTCCATGCCTGTTTCTGTACGCTAAACTAACAATTTATTGGATTATCGAGGCAAAATTTGCTGCAGCTATGATTTTACTAAATGCTGATGTAACTGTCACCGGATGACACGCGTTCCATCAAAGGAAACCGCGTGTCAACCGATGACATCGTCATTTAGGAAAATCATCGCTGCAGCGAATTTCGCCACGATAGTGCAATAAATTGTTAGTTTAGACACAGGGGCTCGTCACGAATTGACCCTCTCTATTCTATATTTACACAAGGGAGGAATCCAGAATCCTAAAACTCGCTAACTCAAATTTTCATTCGTCTCCTTTTTATATTTCAAGGACGTTAAATCTAACAAGTCGAATCTCGATCGATCGAGGAAGGATCATAATTTGTAAAAATACCTAAAAATCTGTTTGCACCGGCAATAAATATGAAGAACCAATGCATTTTCTGTCGGTTTTGAACCACAGGAACTTTTCCTCAATCACCCAAAATAGAGACGCGTTCTCATTGGTCAATTCAATTCGCTCAAGATTATGCTGTACTATCGGGTCAGAATGTTTTGATCGCCGGTGTTACAGGCACAGGGATTTTTTTTTTATTAAGAAATAATGTATAAAAATGTTCTCTGCTCTCAAACATGTGTGAGGAAAGCCAAATACATGGTCTATGTATGGGATATGATACTCAGGTGACCGAGAGGCCTTTGAGCTCGGGTTTGGTGTACAATTGAATTGACCAATAAGAACGCGTTTTCTATTTTGGGTGATTGAGGAAAATGTTCCTGTGCTTCAAAAACGACAGAAAATGCATTGGTTCTTCATATCTATTGCCGGTGCAAACATATATTAGGTATTTTTACAAACTATGATCTTTCCTCGATCGATCGAGACCGGAATCGTAATATTTAACGTCCTTGAAATATAAAAAGGAGACGAATGAAAATTTTAGTTAGCGAATTTTGGGATTCCGGATTCCTCCCTTGTGTAAATATAGAATAGACGATGCCAAATTCTAATAAGACAAATATTTCGTGACGAGCCCCTGTGATTTAGAGTACAGAAACGGGTGTTGAACTGAATGGGGGTATTTTTCCAAGATGGCGACTTTCGTCCCTTGTATGAACATGATACTATTTGCAGGGGTGTGATTTAAACGATGTATTAATTGCCGAAACGTGTTGGTATTTTTATCAAAACGTCTCCAAAGAAGGTTTTCAAGAGGAATCATATTCTCATTTATTTAATTTATTTATTTTCCATAATCCGGAAGACAAGCGCCTGTGATTATGATACCATAGTAATTGTATAGTAAGTCCTTCATAATTTTGTTCTTCATATTACTATCTTTCCAGCGAAACAGGAGAAAACCAGTATTGACATGTCTGAGTGCAAAACACAGTTCACTACAAAACTGGAAAATTTGAAGCATCGCTACGGCGTTTTTGAAGAACATATAGACGAGTTCTTGAGAACGTTACAAATTATACTTCCGAAAGGCCAAGGAAGTATTAAGAACCTCGCGAGTGTTATCGGTCTACATTCTTATTTACTATCGACCGAAGGTGTTGGATCTGGAGTTCGAACAGACCTTGTACGAGAATATCTTGCCATTGTAAACAACATCCGGTTATTTGTGGAAAATTTCCGGGAAGAGTGTGATGAGTTGCTAAGCGATAGTGATACGAACGATATGGATTCTGGTAATTCTGGAAAAATAGTTAGATGTCTGTTAGAAAATGTAGAAGACATGTTGCAGATTGAACAAGAGTTTGAGGAAGACACTACTGTGTTAGACCGGAAGTTGAGTAGTTATGAGCAGATGTTTTGTGGTATGTTATGCCACATCCCACTCTTGTTTGAGAAACTTTCTACAGTTCTTCACACCTTGCCAACAAATGTTCAATCAACGTTGGATTCCTGATACGTCTGTAGAAGATCACTTATAAACGTTGTAGTATATGGTTTACAATCAGTTCGACCGCTATTGAATTGTAAAGTACACCATTGATACTCAAAGGGGCTTTGGCGGTGAAACCTTAAATTTTGTCTTAATAGCAATACATGTATAGAGTTTCATTTTCGTGATCTATTGACTTTAAAAGCTACTGATGATTGACAATGTCTGACATGTCATCTACTGGGGGGGGGGGGGGGGAAATCACTGTCTTCGGTACAACTGCTGTGCAAAACATCCAACTTTAATGCACGGCATTACGATTGCCTTCAGTGCAGTCGTACATCCAGACGCCTGACAATTTTAATGTATGGCATGACGACTGCCTTCAGTACAGTCGTACATCCAGACGCCTGACAATTTTAATGTACGGCATTACATTATGTACGATTGCCTTCAGTACAGTCATCGATCCAGACGCCTGACAATTTTAGCGGCTCACAAACTTTTCTGTTTATTTTTACACCGAGAGCAAATAAATCCCGTGCATATAAATGTTTTTGAACAGCTTCATTAAAAGTTTTGAAATTTCTTGAGATTTTTATAACAATGTAATTTAATTAAAGAAGTTCCCTCGATAAGTTTAAAGAAGCTATATCTAGTGCGCATGAATACATGATGTAAGCAAATTAAAAGTCACTGGCGATTGAACATGTTTATGAAACATGTGACGTATGTATAAATTTATAAACTGCAAAAATAGATTCATCCGTAAACATGAAAAAAAAATAATAGTGTAATTAAATATTTTATAACAAAGAAAGTAAATATCTCGCTAAAGCATGGTAAATATTTTGAAAATGGTATGGGTCTATTACGACTGATTAATACTCCCTGTTGATGCCTCATCGAAAGTGTGTAAAAGCCTAAGTCATGTGACTATTTCTGCGGGAATCCTCACGTTCAGTTTGTTGTGTATTCGCATTCAAATTATTCTACAGCCATATAAATAATCACATTTACCGTATTTTGCCGAATATATTTAATACGCACCCCCTTTTGAGGCCTGCAAATTGAGGAAATATCACAGTCCGTGTGTACAATTCTGACTAAGCGGTATTGTTGTCCTTATACACACTACAAAGCGGTAATATTCACTGAATATTTTCTTGGGGGGGGGGGGATAATGTTAATTTCAGCAAAGCACGAGATTTTGTAGCAATAAAGTTTTAACAGACTCGATATTTTCTTTATTTAAACTTCAAATCAATTAAATAGCCAACATTTTAAGAATCGAACGAGTGTTCAATGAAAGGCGAAGACAACGAACAGTGATAAATCTCATAACGCCCATAAGCAACCAGAGATGGGATCAGGTGCCTAGGAGGAGTAAACATTTCCTGTCAACCGATCACACCCGCCCTGAGCCCTATATCTTGATCAGGAAAACAGAGTTATCCGTAGTCAAAATCAGTGTGCCAAGAACGGCCTAACAATTGGTATGAAATACGTCAGACAGCATTTGACCCAATGATAGGTTGTAATGGCAAACTAGATCGTTATAACGACCATAGAATTTGCAAAATGCTGACTTTAAACGAGACTGTTAGAACCCCTGCACCATAAACTTGTTTGTCAGTAGACTGACCATAAGCAGAACAAGCTCTTGCGTATCGAATCAGTTGAGAGATATAAACACCATATGCAGGTGATAATGGAATATTGCTACATAAATATGGGAAGTTGACGATGGAGAAGCTGAAATCATTCCGTTTGTCATAAAGTTGAGTTGTTAGTTTGCCGTTAACATCTACTTTCAATAAAATATCTAAGTATGAAGCAGAGGTTGACGACTCTGTGGTGTCTTTTATTTCGAGTTCACTAGGATATATGAAATCGACATATGAATGAAAATTATTACTGTTAATAGATAATACGTCGTCGATATATCTAAATGTCGAATTGAAGGCCACAGCGAGATATTTTTTCTCACGTAGAAGTTTTTGAATAAATTCTGCTTCATAGGAATATAAAAACAGGTCAGCTAATAAAGGAGCACAATTCGTGCCCATCAGAATTCCAACAGACTGTTGGAAGACCTGATCACCAAAGACCACGAAGATATTGTCAATGAGGAACTCCAGCATATTTTTTATTTCAACTTCAGAGTACTTGTGCGTGGAATCAGAGTGGCGTTTAACAAAGTAATTTTTTGGATGACTGATCACTAGATAGGAATATTCGCGTTTTCCATTTTTGTTTTAGAAGCAACTGTCTATGATGTCAAAATGTCTAGTCTTTAATTCATCGTGAGGAATGGTCGTGTAAAGTGTTGAAAAGTCATACCTTTTGATGTTGTTGATTTGAGAAAAGTTTTGCGGTTTCAAGTTTACTAAAAGGTCTTTAGAGTTTTTTTTTTAGAATCCACATTTGATTTACACCACTTCTGGCATATGCATTGTAATCAAAACACCACTAAAGCTGCGAAAAATAATAATCAAAGCCAATAATTTGATAGGTATGAAATGAAGAATTCAAACATAACCCTCCGAAATTTTGCCGCATTGAGATGGGTAAAGTACATCATTCGTTTACTACAAAGGGAAAGTTAAAAGAAATCGCATATTCCCAGATCCATGAAATTGTGCAGCATGCAGAAAGCTACTTAGAATAATTTAATTGTGTTTTGGAATAGGCCCTCACCGGGTCCGTAGGACATTATCATTTTAAGATCATTCTATCTAGCAGAAAGCCACAGAGAGAAATATCTGACACAATCAAGTGACCACGCACAGGTGCTGGTCACAGTATCATAATATCATGGCAATTTTAAAAATTTCACGATGATGAATTTTTATTCGCTGTTTCATGATAATAAGTTACAAGATGCAAGCATAAAATTTTCTACAATTTTACGCTTTTAAATAGGTAAACAACACAGAACAAGAGGCCCATGGGCCACATCGCTCGCCTAAGTTACCTTGGTCCATATCTGAAGACTTTCCATATATATTTGCATGTAAAACCTTAGTCCGTATTGTGGCCCCAACCTACCCCTGGGGGCCATGATTTTTACAAACTATGTCAGGAAGCTTTCATGTAAATCTCAGCTCTTCTGGCTCATTGGTTCTTGAGAAGATGATTTTTAAATATTTTCTCTATTTATTCTCATGTAAAATTTTGATCCCCTATTGTGGCCCCAATCTACCCCAGGGGCCATGAATCGAACAAACTTGAATCTGCACTATGTCAGGAAGCTTTCATGAAAATTTCAGCTCCTCTGGCCCAGTGGTTCTTGAGATTTTTAAATGACCCCAACCTATTTTTGCATTTTTTGTTAATAACCCTTTGAATGGGGCATGACCGTTTATTTTAATAAACTTGAAAGCCCTTTACCCAAGAATGCTTTTGGCCAAGTTTGGTTATAATTGGCCCAGTGGTTCTTGAGAAGAAGATGAAAATGTGAAAAGTTTACGACGACGCCGACGACGACAGATATAGCTCAAAGTATTTATACATGGCCTATAAAAACTGAGTCAAAAAGTTATAGTGGTATATAGTACGCGCCCCTTCTCGCTAAAAAGATTAAAAGGTGCGTATCATATTCAGTTAAATACGGGTGTAATAAATTATTCCGATTGTATTTTAAGGGTAAAAGTATGGAAGCCCATTGTGTCGTTGTAACAGTTTCCGAAGTAACCCATTTCAGTCATATTTTTAAATTCATGTGACTATATTTGAGCCTATGTGAACAATTACTTATGCCCCCTTTCAAAGAAGAAAGGGGGGGTATTATTTGCACTTGTCGATTGGTTGACCACATTTCCGCTCAGTATCTTGAGAACCATTCACTTGTTGGTTATGATATTTCATATATGGTGGTCGGTTATGAGTAAAAGAGGACCCCTATTGATTTTCAGGTCAAAAGGTCAAGGTCAATCCATTCTAGACATAGGAATATACTTCATTCGTTCAATATTTTGATGACCCTTTGCTTGACACACATCAGACTTGGAACACTGGTACTGGCAGATGACTCCTATTGATTTTGAGGTCACATGGTTTAAAGTCAAGGGTCAAATTGGACACAGGAATATACTGTCCACTCAATATCTTGAGAACCCTTTGCTTGACAGACATCAAACTTGGAACTCTTGTATATACTAAGGAGTAGATGACCCCTTTTGATTTTAAAGTCACATAGTTAAAGGTCAAGGGTCAAACTAGATATAGAAATATACTGTCCGCTCAATATCTTGAGAAACCTTTTCTTGACAGACATCAAACTTGGTATGCTGGTAAATTCTAAGAAGTAAATGACCCCTATTAATTTTAGGTTCACTTGGTCTAAGGTCAAACTGGACACAGTGATATATTGCTTCCCATATTTCAAGAATCAGTTGCTTGATTGACACCAAACTTGGTACACTGGTACATCCTAAGGAGTAAATGGCCCCTATTTATTTTTAGGTCACATGGTCAAAGGCCAAGGGTAAGTCCACTCTGGACATAAGATATTGTCCACTCAATATCTTGAATTGGTTTGGCACTGTTATCAATTAAACGATTCATAATTATGTATAACCCTTTTCAATATTGCACCTTGGGGGAAATATGTTTGAAAAACATTTCTTGTTTTCTTTTTCGTTTTGATAGTAGATTTTCATGTCTAGTTGCTGAATAAACTCTAAAAATATACACTGAGAGTCAGTACAGTAAAAACAGCGATGTTTCTGTCAACTGCTTAGTCATTGTAACATTGACTAAAGTTTAAGCTCAAGGTACTGATTTTCTAAAGTCTTTTGTTGGGGGGTGTCTTCTTACAACCACTGTGGTGCTTATTTGAGGGTTTTATGTTGTGATATAAAGTACTATATGACTACATAATAATATTCTTCCAATTCTTAGCAAATTGTACATCATGGATTGTTTAGCACAATCATCAGTTAGCAATGACTCTTTTCATCCATGTTGGATATGTAATTTAAATTTTGGCAGTTGTCATGACTTAGTCGACTTTATAGTCATTTTACACAGGCATGTTGCATTAAAGTATAAATTCCGCTAAAAAACGCACGCGCACCAATTGAAACTGGTAGATGGCATTATGTTCCGGAGGTGAAAGAAAATGTACACTTTGCGACTTGGATGAAATTGGAGATGACGTAGTAGTGTTGATATTGCATCCGTAAGAAAATTCTGTTTACCTGAAATATATCACTTAAATTCTAGTATAACTAAATATAATAACTTCATGAACTCAAAGGGTAAAATTTTGTTGTTAAAATTATGTAAATTTATAAGTTATATCAAGGACACAGTTCAACCTCCAGGTTGATTAAGTGTTTTACTAATTGTGTATGTGCTGATCTGTATTGTATATATGTATGTATCTTATATGTTCTCTACACTGATGTAAATTAGTTCACCTACTGTGACATGGGACATCTGTTTTTAAGGTCATCTCCGAGGACCCACCTAATGCCGAGTTTTGGCGATGGAACTGTCACTACCTGTTCTGTCGCGGGTCAGTTTCCGTCTTTGTATATGACCTCGGTATCAGCAACCCGATCATGTTCGGTAATCATCGTTCCAATGTCCATGTCAAGTTTTTCAATTTCTTTATTTCTTTGAGCCAACTGGCTCGTCAGAGTAAGAATTGAACACAATGGTAATTGAAGGCAATTCAGAGAGAAACAGAGAGTGAACGTACGCAGTAAACAGGTTAATAATTAAACTTTTTTTTAATAGTATAGCACTAGCAGCACTCAAAAAAATTCCCAATTTCAAAAAAATCGGACATTAGTAGTAGTTAATAAATGAATGGATTTAAAAACATTTGGTCTAGAATAATACTTTTTCAATTTTTCCCCCTCAAATCGCGTTATACAGTGGACATTTCAATATGAAATGAAATTCGTCCTCAATATCATGGAGATCACAACATGTACATAATCCATTAGATTTGATTATGTTGTAGTATCTACCTAATTCAATATTCAAAAGATGGTTAGACAACCTAAATTTAGTTAATAACCTTCTGTATTTTTTATCCATGGGTTTGTTAAATATGTTTGCAAACAGAAATTATCGATAAGGTGTTGATATAAGTAGCCATTTGAAGATCTAACAATATTTTCAAACTAATTTTGTTTATATACATCTAGAAGTCTTTGCTTTACAACAGAAAAATATTTTAAGTCTACGTGATTTTCTGACCATATTTACATGAAGTTTAAACCAAGTGATGACATTCATTTTTAATATGTAAAATGCATTTGTCATTTTGTATCCCTAAATTTTCGTCACAAGACTTGAGAATACAATTTTCTGTTGTTCTTGATAGGATATATTTACAAAAATTTAAATGTACTTTTTCTACATCGGCACATCTGTAAAAAACCCACAATTCCGATTCATAAAGTAAAACACTACAAACATATGTGTCAAAAACAGAAGACAGAATTTCTACATTGAACTCGTGTTTCTTAAATCTGCTAGAAATGGCAAACAGTGTTTTTCTACCTTGTTCCGCTGCATGTTTTTTTTTTTTTTTTTTTTTTTTTTTTTGCATATTTGAGGTGTGAGAGAAGTTCATCACACAAAATAGGTACCGTCTATTCAAGACATGCTTAAAAATGACAAAGTTTAACTACATGTAAATATTTCGAAAAATGTCTGATCACTTTCAAAAAGACACATGCACATCTTAAATGTGTCCATAACAACTGTACAAAGTTTGAGGAATGTCAAGTTAGAGATGTGAGAGGAGTTAATTACACAACGTAAGGTACCCAATACGCTAATGTCGGGTGAGATTCGGCTCGGCTGAATATTTGGACTGACGCCTTCACCGAATATCGGGGCAGTCCTCCATAATTCATGTCTGGAAATTTACTTTCAGCTTCGACCAGTTCTAGCAATTAATGTGCACTTAGGTGACACTGCTGTTTACTTCAAATCAGTTAGTTGACTATTAAACCAAACATGTATCACTATTCATACTGTATTACTTACCGTCAAAGTATGTAAATTCCATAAAATAAACCATCACTAATTTTTTCTCCTGGAATTGAAGAGTTCCTATAGTCTGCTTTATCTAGTTACCGATACATTGTATCTCTACATACCTACTTGCATTTCGCTAATTTAAAAAAAATAAATATAAGAACTCTTCAATTTTGGGAGATAAATATTGCGCCATAGAAGTCTTCATTTGAACGGAAAATTTAGTGCCTATTTTCATTTTGAGATTTTTATACCTAGACGGTAACCAATACAAAATTAATAGTGATAGAGAGTTAGTTTGATAGTCAAATCACTTATTTGAAGCGAGCAGCAGTGTCATCTAAGTGCACATTAATTGCTAGAACTGGCCGAAGCTGAAAGTAAATTTCCAGACATAAATTATGAAGGACTGCTCAGAGATTCGGTGAAGGCATCAGTCCAAATATTCAGCCGAGCCGAATCTCAACCGATCGAGATTACCAATACCCCAGCAATTACCAAAGCTTTTGTAGAATTGCGTTAAATTGATATGCAATGGAACATGTGTAGTGACTGCACTAGGCATATTGACTGGAATTTGGGCTCCCTCTTAATAACTATGGTGGTTTGGTGCCCTGTTTGATCGGTTTTAGAATTTTAATACAAGTTTTTATAGGACCAATTATGACATCCTGAGATCTGATGGCATGTTGATTTTTGCGAGACAGTTGGCTTGTGGCCGTAATTTCCCCCACCATCAGAAGGCCAAAATATGCTAAACAAAAAGCCGACTTGAACAGGGCTGTTTCGTACTGCGATGAAGTTACTTGTGGGAGTACTTGCACAACTTGATGCAGGATGTTGATGGTAATGGGGCAGCGAGTATTAGGTTTAGGGAGGTTTGTGCGTTTTAGGCCTTGAATTGATTTGGTCACCAAGAATGACTTAGTTGGATCTGGCAATGGTCTTATTTTGTAGAGATATGACAGGGCTCGCACATTAAGCTGGATAGTGTTGGTTGAGAGGTTTTGAAGTGAAAGATATGCTATAAAGTACAGTGTGGTTTTTATTATGATGGGCCAGGAGTTGGGAAGCTTGTAGGCCGAAATGAAATGATGGTATTTATGCAAGACTGACATGTATTTTTGTTGTTGATATTTGTGGATATTGCGGTATTAATAAGCCAGGCTGATTGGGATTCTGGATCCTCCAGATGTGGTTTGGTAGAGGCATGAGTCTGAGGTCTGTTGAGGAGGCCAGGCGACGAAATTTGGTCCACTGTGAACGAAAAATACAATCTGGAATTTCGTAGAGTTTTGTGGGAATGTACTGGGCTTTAACAGTGATGTTATACTTGAGTGTGATCAAGACAATCTCGCGAACAAGGTGCATTACACGTTTGGATTTTAATGTTGGGTTGTTGAGGATGTGAACGACCGACATGTTGTCTATGTGGAACGAAATATGTTTATTGGCTAATGACTGGGGCCATAATAGCAGGGCGACATACACTGGAAACAACTCGAGAAAAGTCATGTCCCTAATAATATCGGATCTAATCCAGGTAAATGGCCATCTAGAATGGGCCCACCCACCTGCGACCTCCCTTCACTGTCAGTAAAAAGTTGCAACTTGGTATCTGATACCCAGCAGTTATTTGAAATGACTGTCACCCCATTATATTCCTGGAGAAAAGAGAGCCACACAAGTAGGTCGGCCTTGATATCCTGAGTGACCCTGACTTTGTGGTGTTGTTTATTAATGCCTGAAGTTACATCGATGTCTGCGACAGAATGTCTGGCCTGGAGCTATGACCCTGCATGCAAAATTGAGAAGTCCAATGAGGGACTGCAACGACCTGAGGGTAACCTTTTTACTTGAGCAAAATGACCGTATTGTGTCCTTGATTTTTGCGAGTTTTTCCTTTGGGAGTTTCATTACCATTTGTTGAATGTCTAACTCGATGCCGAGGAAAATTATTGTAGTTGATGGGGCTGTTGTCTTTTCCTCGGCAATTGGAACCCCGATATCTGAACAGATTGATCTAAATGCCGACAGAGTATCAATGCACACCTGAGCATTTTGGGGACCGGCAAACAGGAAATCGTAAAGATAGTGGAGAATGTTTGGATTGCGCGATTGATTTTTAGTTACCCAGTGGAGTGCGGTTGCAAATTTTTTCCAGATGGCGCAGCTAATGGAGACTCCAAATGGGAGCATTTTATCAAAGAAATACTTGTTTTGAAATCTAAAACCCAACAGTCCAAAATCTTTGGGATTGACTGGGACAAGTCTAAAGGCCGACTTGATGTCGGATTTAGCTAGCAGGGTACCCTGACCAAGTACTGATACAATGGCAGCTGCATCATCAATGCATGAATAATGAACTGAGCATTCACACTGTGGGATATAATGATTAATTGACTGGTTGTCAGGGTATGAAAGATGATGTATAAGGCGACAATCTCCGTCTTTTTTGGCACTAAACCTAGTTTAAAGGGTGGTAGATCAAAAGGACCTATAGTGTCCGGATAGGGCCAATTGCAAAAGCGTTGCTTGTTGGCGTGACGGCGTGTTTTGACCAACGCGCCGTCACGCTTTTGCAAATGGCCCTATCCGGACACCATACGGACCCAATATACGCTGCACTTCCAACCCTTTGCTGATTTTTTTGTTTAGCTATGTGTGGGTTTTGGATGGTACTTGTAAGATTTTTTGAATCTCTGAAGTTGCGTGGACCAGTATCTTGAATGTGAAAACCATAACTAAAACCGTTGATGAGGAATGACCGTTGGCTATAATGTTTGAGATACATATTTAACTTATTGGGATCAACTGGAGTCTTGCCCAAAGAATTACGTCTGAGATTTTCAGCATTTAATGGCAGGATGGTTTCCGCCACATTCTCTGCATTTGTGATTGAATCTGCAATTGAGGAAACAAGAACAACGCCAACGTGGCATAATACGCCCGTAGATTTTGCTCAAGGAAAACATATTTTAGTGGGATTCATATTTTAGTGAAGTTAGCACTGTCCTCTGTGAGCTAATTCATTATTATGCTTGTAGAAATGGATATCAAGATGTAAAGAGGGATATAGCTTTAAATGCGCTACTTCATAAATATGCTAATGTACCACACACCTTTTCTTGAAACAGTTAGTGCTAAAGTATAAGTACAGGTACAGTATACCTGCCCACAAGGTTTTCCTAAAAAGTGATACTACGACCTTGACCTTTGACCTTGAAAAAACAATAGGCATCTTCCTCTCATCATGGTGATCAAATATACCAAGTTATAATATCCAGGAGCTTACGGTTCGCTTTGTATCCTGCCCTTAAGGTTTTCCTAAAAAGTGATACTACGACCTTGACCTTTGACCTTGAAAAACAATAGGCATCTTCCTCTCATCATGGTGATCAAATATACCAAGTTATAATATCCTGGAGCTTACGGTTCGGTTTGTATCCTGCCCACAAGGTTTTCCTAATAAGTGATACTAAGACCTTGACCTTTGACCTTGAAAAACAATAGGCATCTTCCTCTCATCATGGTAATTAAATGTACCAAGTTGTAAAGTCCTAGGGCTTATAGTTCAGTCTGTATCCTGCCCACAAGGTCCGGACAGACAGACAGACAGACGGACGACGCCATACCATAATACGTCCCGTCTTCGACGGGCGTATAAAAATTACAAGCTTTACCCTGGTTGAAAAAACTTGCATGTGCCTAGTGGTTTTTTGTCGGTCAAGTTAGTTGACCGAGACTGGCTCTGTGTGGGGTTTTGTTGTAACTTGATTGCTGAGTAGTGCTGCTCTAGGAGAAGGGGTTGGTGATATACAAAAGTCAGAGCTCGTTATTTATTTTACCCCAGGGAATACCTGGGTTACTGGTCATTCGAAGTCGGAATTGTTCCTCATATTTGAACCAACCAGATGAACGTTTTGCTGCCAGGCGTATGCCCCTCATGTATTTAATTAAGCAGGGCCGTAAATTAACCTTAAATTTGGAGGAGGCCGGAAATTAGGCGGGGGTCTGGGGGCCGCCCAGGCCCCCAGACGCTGAGCACATTTTGTGCACACTGAACACGTTTCGTGCAAAATCCTTGATTCTAGGGCCTTCTAAGATGTTACTTGACTAACTCATTCTAAAAGAAAGATTTGGAATGCTTTTTAAGGGAGGTATCATGTTCTTAGTTATTGGAAACAACATAAATTCTAATGAACTTTAAATTTAAATTTTTTTTTGGCTCAAAAATTGGAGGAGGCAGCTGCCTCCTCCGCCTCCATGTAATTTACGGCCCTGTTAAGTCTTGAGCTTTAGTGACAAATTTTTCGAGCAACACGTTAGAAAATATAAAAAAGCCGATGTCCACCTATCTATGTAAACATTGGACCTTTATTTCACAAGACACATGCAGCCATTTTTTATCTGAATTTCCCCTTGCGATTCGGAGTAATCTTGTAACTCGCGTGCAGATTTTAACAGCAAAGATATGTCAATAAATTTTCCTTGTCAGATTTTTTGTTTTAGATTGTGGGGGTATATGGGCCGACAAGGGGTCAAAATAACTAGGGGTTGAGAGAGGTTGGTTGTCATCAATTTCGAGGGCGGACTTAATAGGAAGAAAATTATCGGAGTCTAATTGAGGGATGTCAATTATTGACTCACCGCTGTGTGTTATCCCCCGTCGGTGGTTTGGCCACGTTGACAATGGCGTCTGACGTGGGTGGTCTGTGATGCTGTCTAGGGGGCGAAATCCGAGTTCTCAGTCGGTCCCGACCTCTGGAAGGGGAAACCCTCTGCTCGGCTGCCTTTTTTTTTTTTTTTTTTGAAAGCGTTCGCACTTTTCTGCGAATTGGCGGCATGATTGGGAGGATTTAAACAGAAAAATTCTCTTGGCGATTTTTTGGCTGCTGATGTAAGTCATAGCCTGGTGCCCTGGCCTTCCCATAATGCTCCGCAAACGAAGGCCAGGTACGCACCAGCCAATGGTTTCTTCCTATACAACAATTTCCAACATGGCGGATTCTATGGTGAGTAACGTGGATCGAAGTAAATAGATCTATTATAGCAAATCTAGCTGTATCACTTTGGATTTAAGCACACCGGTAACATTACCAAGGTCTCCAATGATATTTTGTACCACCATTTTATGCATTATTCAATTAATTATATCCATCTACACATATGAAACGGATGGAGGGGTGTGTGCGTTTTTCGACAGGGTACCTATATGTTGTGAATATGTAGAATACACACCTGCAATAAAGTCTGACAGAGCTACAAAACATCTGTGATGATGAATTAGCAAAACATACCATATAATCACATCAAACCATCTCCAATACCTTTTATGCTGATGAAGTAGGCCCAGCAACTCGAATTTCCTCGGGATTTTGTGTACCAATAATTAGCAGTAAGAACCATTTTCATTTCCACCACTTTAATATTTCGACATATGTTTGGGACATGTCAGCACAACATACCATATAATCACATTAAACCATCTCTTGTTACCTTTCACATTGATAAAGCAGGCTCAACAACTCGAATTTTCCCAAGGTTTTTGTGTACCAATTATCAATATTTACAAACCATTTTCATTGTTCTAAATGTTCAATAAAAATCTTTGTAGCACAAAGGTAGTGCGACATACCATTTGGTATGTAGATGTCAGTTCGAATCTGACCAGAGATCTGTGTTAAAATGAGCATTTATAAAGTAAAAATGCTTTGTATTTATAGTAGTTTAAAAGTAAAAGTCCTAAACTTTATATAAACATGTTTCTAATATTCTGCAATTTTTAATTATGATCTGCTACTTTTCAACTTTTCAGGAAATGACAAATGATGAAATTCAGGATATTCTTGACATATTTAACGAAAAGTATGACACTGAAATCAGTGAACTCAAACCACTTCAACATGAAACTTTATCTCACTTTGGAAATTTATCCTCTGATGTGGTGTGCATGCTTCCTACTGGCTATGGGAAAAGTTTAGTTTATGAATTACTTTCAGTGTTCCTAGGGAAGAAATTCAACAAGAGTGCTTGTGTGATTGTTATTGAACCTTTGAATGTAATTATCAACCAACAAATTACCAAATTAGGTCCAGATGCTGTGACAATTAAAAACAAAATGAGTGAAGAAGAATTGTTAGCATTACAAACAAGCACATACATGTATAGCCATCCTGAGAATATTATTGATAATAAGGAGGTGTACAAAATATTAATGTCCGATGCTGTCCAAAACAAAGTGTGTGTCATTGTGGTTGATGAAGCCCATTGTATTATTGATTGGGGTGATGAGTATAGGCCAATGTTTAAAGAAATAGAGCAGTTAAAATCAGTACTACCTCGCGCCAAAATTCTGGCACTCAGTGCAACATTGTCAAAAGATGGTCAAAAGGAGATATCTCGTCAACTGTTGATGAAAAATGTTAAAGTTGTATGTTCTAAACCAACACGTAATAATGTGTCACAGAGGATACTTATGATTATGTATATGTCCCATTACTGTGTGAGCTGAAGTCCAAGGGCCAAGAATTTTCCTTAACATTAGTATATGCTAGTGGAAATATGGACTGGGTTTGTTACGGTTTCGAACTGGCATGTAAAATTTTAGGTACAGACATGTTTGTTGGAGACCAAGAGGCCAAGAACCAACGCGTAGCAATGTACCATTCCTGCATTGAGAAGGGAGATGAGGTGAAATATTTTATGCCCATCTATATCATGGTATAGCAATGGGGGGTATCTTTTTCAATGTTCGTCAACCTTTAGGGGGGGGGGGGGTTGAACATAATAAAACAAGTATATTACCGCAGCTGAACCATGTCTCATTAAAAGTGGTTGTTTAAAGCAAAGAAAGCCTATTGTCAAGGTCAGGGGTTGATGGTTGAGGTTAAAGTTCTTAACTTTTTCTGGACATTTTACATTACTACAATCAATGTACATGCATTCAAGATCCTTTAAATAATCATATTAAATATTATAGCTTAAGAATATCATCTTCAAGAACCTTATGATATCACCAGAAGAAAGTCCACTAAAACTAGTGTTCACTACCATTGCTTTGGGTATGGGTGCTGATTTGCGGCATGTGGTCAGAGTTATACACGTAGGCCCACCAAAGAACTTGGAAGGTGAGAGTTTTAAAAAAAAACATGTACTCCTTGAACATGTTGAAAGAATCGCAATTATTTTTGGAAGAGGTAAAGCAACCTGTTGACTATATGTATCAGTGCAGTATATATATATATATATATATATATATATATACATATACATGGAATCAATTATGTAACATTTCAATATTCATACATGCAATAAATTGCTTTAAAGGAAGTTCTTATTTTCATATAGCTTACATACAACAAGTTGGCAGAGCAGGCAGAAGTGGGGAGCAATGCGCTGCAGTGATATTTTTCAATAACTGTGATTTAGGACGACAAGGTGTCTGTAAATCAGTAAAAGGGTATTGTAAAAATGACACTGTATTTCGTAAAACTGCAATTGATACTTATTTTGGTTTTACAAGCAACACTGACAGTTTGACCAATGCTTTATGCTGTGATGTATGCAATGCAAAACTGAAGTGTGACTGGCAATATGAGACTCCTTTAGATGAGAAGAAGAAATGTGTTTTAAGACAGGCTATTCAAACATATGTACAAGCCACAAGTTTAGAAAATGTTGTATTGCCACATCATATAGAGAAACTTGTTTTCAATGCTCTGTTCTAAACAGAATCAAGTACCATTGACAAAGATTTTTCATATCCTGGAATGTTATCTGCAACTCTAACAACCATAATATGTCAGATGTTGGAGCAGTTTCATTAATACTGTTACTCTGGCAAGGCAAATGCTTAAGGAATAGTAGTCTTCTGATAAACAAAGCTACTGGTGTATACCTTTGTAATTCGATTTTGTCTGATTGGACTAGTTTTCCAATATGGTTGCTTTGATCGTAGCTTTGGTGCTTTCATATTTTCATTTACTATAATCTATCATCTAAAGCAATACTGATACTGATGTTATACAACTATACACATGTGTATATTAATCTGATTTTAAAATTTGAAAATCCATTTGCATATAGCTAATCTTATACATCAGTTTAAAATTAGACATATTGGGAGATATAAGTACGTTCATTTTTCATAGATTAGAATATCTATTAAACTTTTTTGTCATATATTTAGATGTCTTCGCTAAACATGCTGATAGTACTGTATGAAAATAATAGAACCATTCATAATTTTTATAATCAGATAATGTATGTGGTTATTTCATATCAATGGGAATTAAGAAAGAAAAGTCTATCAGCATGTACCATATGATGTACATGAATTTGACTTAATACTATTCAAACATTTACCTGATACTTATTGTCCAATTTCATACATGAAGTTGCTCTTGTGATTCTGTAACCATGCTTTTATATGGTCAATGTTGATGTTTTTTAATGGACTCGTCACTGATTTAGGATATGAATCCATTTTGCGGCCTTGGTGATGGTCAAAAGGTTTACTACGTGAAAGACCAACAATGACAGACAGTTCATCTTCCTTTGCAGAAGGGATTCTATGCCTTTGTTTCCTCACAACACAATCAGATGTCAAATCAAACTGACAGGCAATATTGTCCATTCCTGCAAATGCTGCAGTTCTCTTTACAAGAGTTTTTTCAGTTTTGTTTGAGTGGACTGATTTAATATGCTCTTTTGTAAGCCGCACTATATGTTCCATTTGAAGGTCACAACCAAACGATGGGTCAAACTTTCCCTGTGTGTTGACAAAGAGTCCATAGAATGTTTCCAGGACAGACTTCTCATCCAGTAGTGATTGCTGCAGAGCCAATAGCCTCAAAATTTCAAGGGCATACTTCGAATAATTATTATTTGCCTTTAAGATGCACATGAGATACTTCAAGAAAGGTAGCATTCGGTCTCTATTAGGAATGCTTACATTCAGAAGTAGACACTTAAAGGCAACACCCTTCTCTAACATTAAATGGGCATAGTCATGTACACTATCTGTGTCATCACATGAATGTTTGAATGATTTGCCAGTTGTGTTTTCTAATAGCAGAGGGATGAAGAGTGTCAGTGGTTTCCCTTCTGATGAAAGACACACAACTTTGTAAAAGGATTTGGGTTTCAATGGTTGAGATTCTTGATGCAGAGGCTTTGCATTTCTCAAGATAAAATTGTCCACAAATACACCTAATTGTTTCTTGACAAGGGAGTGATTCTCTTCACATGTAATCCTAGAATAATCTATCTCTGTAAATGTATCTGGAAGAGAAGAATCCACACTCTCCATTTCAAAGTGCTTGAGAACTGCAGATATAACATGCCCATTGGTGACAGATATGGCAAGTTCCTTGCAGGCATCATAATTATTTTTCACATCCTCGGATACTTGTGAACGCCTCAATTTGATTTTCTCAGCATGTAATGTGCCTGCCTCAGTACTGTCCTTGTTGTACAACAGTTTGTAAATCATGGTAAGAAAGTTCATCTGCAGATGAAAAAACTCAAATGTTATAGGTGTCAAATGTTGAAATTTCTCTCTGCTACTAAGAGCAGTAGCCCTTAATCGTTTTGCACCAGAAAAACGCTCTCTGGTGAGCTGGTCTCCACCTATATGAACCTTTGTAGCATCATTCACTTGAATGCCAGCTTTTGTGTAAATGTCTTCAATAAGTTGTTCATAACTGTCTAACAGATCAACAACCTCTGCATACTTCTGCTCATTTTTACAAAGTAGGGGCAAAGGTATGACTGTATTGGTTTTTGTTGTGTCAAAGACATCAAGTGGAGGCTGAAGCTTTCTTTTCATATCAAGTAGTCAGGGCCGTAAATTAACCTTCAATTTGGAGGAGGCCGGAAATTAGGCGGGGGTCTGGGGGTGAGCACGCTGAGCACATTTTGTGCACACTGAACACGTTTCGTGCAAAATCCTTGATTCTAGGGCCTTCTAAGATGTTACTTGACTAACGCATTCTAAAAGAACAATTTGGAATGCTTTTTAAGGGAGGTATCATGTTCTTAGTTATTGGAAACAACATAAATTCTAATGAACTTTAAATTTTAATTTTTTTTGGCTCAAAAGTTGGAGGAGGCAGCTGCCTCCTCCGCCTCCATGTAATTTACGGCCCTGGTAGTAGAGGCTTGAAACGACTAAATGCAGGTATATGTTCAACAAGTACTTCCATCACAAGAACAACACAGTCCTGCTTGATGATGGTCATATCTTTTTGACTGGGAAAAAACGCACTGGGTGGCATCTGCAAGAGTGGCTTCTGTGGACTTTGCATGGCAAAATTGTTGAAATTTGTGTGCTGTATGATTGCTGCAGACCCAAACCAATGTTCCATATGGCCCACTTTGTCTTCCCTTTGCCGACTCACTCCAACCTTGAAATTGACATTGTCGCCCACAATGCGGAACCGCATACCTGATTTAACAGCATCAATGAGTTCTGCATTAAACTTGCCGCCAATCTGCTGCTGAACTTTCAGCACGGTGCTGTGTGACACAGTAACACCAACTGTTTGAAGTCTGTCATACACCTAATAAAAATCATAAAGATTTCACATATATATGTTTGCGGAGCATTATGGGAAGGCCAGGGCACCAGGCTAATGTAAGTCAATGATGCCGGAAAAAGGAAGCGTAGGGCAAATGAGGTTAGACAACTCATTAAGGGATTGGCTGTGCGGTCCTACTAAACAGAGTACGTTAGAGTACGATAGAGTACCTTAGAGTACGCTAGTAAAATTTCATAATTTAATGCAATTGAATCGCTGTTCATAGATGTTTTTACTTTAATTAACCTAATAAATGTATATCTTGAATATATTGCGTTTGTTTTCATCATTTTAGGAATTATTTTAAGTTACACTTTACCGTTTGATCCCGATCCCGATCAAATTTAATTACATACATATGTACATTATTTAATACTAGCGTATTACATCTAAATTTCCAAGATTACGCCTTTATCTTATTTTCTAACTAAAAGTCCGCGAAAACGCTTGGCTTGCGAAGATGTGTTTTTGTTTACAATTAGATTGCTTAATAGAAAATAACTTACTGTTCAAACGTTATTAGCAAGGTTAAAGTTTCAGACAGAATTACAGAATGACAGACAAGACAAAAACAATATGCCCCCCGATCTTCGATCTCGGGGGCATAAAAATCAAAGATCATAAATTCCGAGTAATTGTCAATCATAGATGGAATTAATTATGGAACTAATTACTGATGTAATATGTCATATCGCTGATAATCGGGATCGGGATGCCGTAAATCTTCAATAAATTTAATGTTTTCTGGTCAAAATATAGCTACAAAAACAAGCACTTTTGACAAATATTGCAAAATTATTTTATAATCATGTTTATTTAAGCGGTATCCATACAAATAAACACTTAAATTGCATTAGATTTGGCAATTTTACCAGCGTACTCTATAGTACTATAGCGTACTCTGTTTAGTAGTACCCTGCTATATCGTAAATTAATAGAGATTATTTTGATACGAGGATAAAATAATCAGCATTAATTGCTAGAACTGGTCGAAGCTGAAAGTAAATTTCCAGACATGAATTATGAAGGAATGCTCCGAGATTCGGTGAAGGCGTCAGTCCAAAAATTCAGCCGAGCCGAATCTCAACCGAGATAACCAATACGCCAGATTCGAGATAAGAGCTCTCCTGTGTAAGAGGTACATTTAGTAGAACTTTGAGTGCCTAAGTGGGACAGAGTGAACCTACAGTCAGTGAGGAAGATGATAAAATGTATTAAAAACGACTTCTCTTTAAATATGTAATTGTAGGCAATGCAAAATACTATCGAAAGAAAAGTTTTACTAGAGCAATGTCATATTTGAATCCTGGATACGATACCTACGACCAACGAAATTCACCCAAAGTCAATAAAGGCGTGCAATTGAGGGTTTCAAAATCATGGTTCTGTTGAACACTCACCTCAAATTGTTTCAAGTTAAGTATGACAGATTTTTTTTTTTTTTTTTTTTTTTTTTTTTTTTTTTTACAGTAGGTTGTTTCAAGTTAAGTATGACAGATTTTTTTTTTTTTTACGGTAGGTCAAAGTATGGTATATTTTTCGAGATAATTCTCACATGTAACCTTCGTTACTGAGTCCTTGACATGATAATATGTTAGATAAACATTAATTTTCCATATATTATTCCATAACTTGTATTGGAATTGACTGAGCATATATTTTTCTAATTTGCGAAAGACAATAAATACAGGTTTTCAAAGAAAATATTTAATCAACACAACAAGAAATTATCTGCTGTAAAAGTCAGCAATAAGATTTTAAGAGCGCAAAATAAACGACTAGATATCACTTTCAATATCTTTGAAATGCCAGAAAATAAAATTGATTAACAAATATTCTCGAACAATTCAATATGTATGAAACATGAAAACAAAAGACTAGCAATAGATATAGAACGATAGCTTTTTTGTATGTAAATGAAGTAGCGCTATAATTATGTAACGTATGTTTCAACACTTACACAATAGTACATCCATGAAAATATTATGCCAAAACGATGTCATCATCAGTTATTCTTTACGATTGATGTTGCAAAATCATAACGAAATCACTTAATTCAATGGAAATACCAATTTTAATAGAAATATAACGTAGACAAGCAAATTTTTTTTTACCAAATGTGTCTTTTCTTCTGAATTTGTTAATTTGAAATAAATATGCGATTAAAACAAAAGTAAAAGATTGATGTTTCGCTATATAAATGCTCATGATTCTTATAGAAATAACAGACACATATTTTGAAACCTGGATTGCTCTTTGTTATAATAAACAATGAAAGTAACGTATGTTTCTTATTTTTCCTTTCATTACTATAAACACATCATTTCTATTCAAAAAATGGAAAGAAACATATTTACCCATTTCTAACAATCTGTTTACAATAATAATATAAAGAAAATGTTTAATTTCCCAACATTTTGATTAAATATATACCGAATCTTATGTTTTTGTTGCTTATTTTGGAATACCTTTCCATAGAAACTGTCAGTATAATCCACCACGCGGTGTTATGAATGAATATTTAACGTGAACCTTAAGACATAGATGTCCCCTATTGATTTTGAGGTCAAAAGGACAACGGTTAAACTACTCTGGACATACGCTATTGTCCGTTGAGAAGTCTTTCCTTGATAGACATCAAACTTGAAACACTGGTGCCCCCTTATGAATAGATGACCCCCATTGGATTTCAAGTCACAAGGTCAAAGGTCATACAAAATTACTCAAATGACCAGTTGCTTATAAGTATTTTGAGAGACAAAACTTACATGTATCATTATGGTAGCCTTTGACCAGTAGTTAAACCTTTATTTTCACTGTCTATAGACATTCTACCTTTTCAGTATTGCCACACGGGAAGCATATAATATTATTTCTAAAACATTTTTTCATGGTTGTTCTCATGTTTTAAGGTAGTTATTCTGTACTTCTGCTCTCACAAGCGCCATTTCTGAAAAACTAAATATAAAATTAAAAACAAGTAGAATAATATTACGTAACGGAATTTTACGTTACACTCAGATAAAATATTTTTTAATATTTTCTCTATAAGATTGCATAGAACAATCATCAGAGATTAATCCCTTCATTTCTAAGATATATTATGAAAAGATGCTGAATTCTAGCAAATTGATAAATGTAGAGTTGCATAGTTACATGTATCATAAATAGGACAGTAGCAGAGAAAACATGGCCTGTATTTCTTGCAGAGGATATCTGTATATGCTAGTGAATACGGGAACAATAACACATTTGTTTCTTCATAACATGGTTGATATTCAACAAACATATCGTTAATGATGATATTTTGTCAATATGTAGGTCAATATTTGATGTCTAATCAAGCATTTCATTAAGTAGCATATGTTACTTTGAGTGACGTATGTTACCAGCGTTCTACTCAATGTAATTCTTACACCAGAGAAATTTCGAGATATTTGTAATACGATATACATTCTTTGATATCAGAAGAACAAATTCAGACCAAACAATCCATCTGCTTAATCAATATTGTATATCAAACATTGCAGTTGTTGTAACAGTACTTACCGTAAGAGAAAATTAATCCTAATTCTCAAAGTTTAACACTATTGACTTTCAAACTCAAATGTTCAAAGTAGACGTTCATGTCGTATACCACATCATGCAGACAGAGAGCAAAAATCCGCGGGAAATTGTTATATCATTCCCTTTAATTAATTTCTCGGTAACGAATGTTACATCACGAATGTTACATCTTGACACGTTTGTCAAATTTCAGACCAACCAATGACTTCTGCAAAAGAAATGCTTATATTTTCATTCTCTGTACACTACGAGATTTTCATAAAAGGTGTAACATTTGCTCTACAAATAAAGTTTATTGTATCGTATGTTACATTTCTAAAATCGAAATGCAAAATTTTGAGAATAATGATGACTTCTTCTCAATGCCACATCCAAATATCGCTTGATGAATATTTTCCCAAAGTTTTTGAATATTTTAGCGCCAAAATAGATCAAAAACATAAAGATAATACGAAATCTTTGTCCATACATTGGGTGTTTAATTGACCCTATGATCACATAATATAATCTGGCGACATGGAGTAATATATACACCACTGGTTAAAATCATACGCAAAAGGTGTTAAACTTTTATTGAATGAAAATTTAGGAAATACAAATGATATTAACACAAAGAAAATTAAAAAACACGCTCTCAGATTTTTATATTTGCTTGTTCAATTTTAAATATTGAGTCGGCGACAGTCACGTATGTTACTAAATTAGGGTATCTACGCTTCCTACCAAGTTTATAAGTAAAGGGAAAATAAAAAGTATACCATGCCTAGGGAGGCTATGGGTCCGGTCCATGAATGTATAGTACACAAAATATATGATTTGATATAGCTTATTTTCTAATAAAGTGCCGGCGACATCGATTGCACGCTTTTATTGACTTTGAGTGATTACGTGATATAATAAAAATTCCATGTATTTAATTACTCCCTGAATACTTATCAATTACTTAGTTTGTGTATCAGTTGGGATTCAGGTGATGAAACAGCGTATGAGAAAAATACTAAGTACATTTACTTACGCAGTGATGAATATTCGTCCCACTCCCGCATGTAAACAAGTTGTTTTGCGCCTTACTTTGTACGACAGTTCTTCAAAGGGAAATAACTCGAAGGGACTCCATCCGCACACCCGCCCGCCATTCACCATACTATCAGCCGAGAGCACGTTGTACAACCCGGCCAAAAATTATAGAGCGTGACTAGGTATTGGTGATTGTCCTGGTCGTCTACATCACAGTCACAAAGTTCTAGTTTCAGTGCTGTTCACCTTTAAAATTATACTGTGCTTATTAAGGGTGATGGACACAATCTCTAATGACTGAAATGCTTCTATCATGGATGCCCTTTGAAATTCAACAAGAATGAAAATTGATATTATAACATTTTATTTTACTGTTCATACATGTATACAGAAATAAACGTTATAATCTAATGTCTTCTATAAAAATACACTGGACAGATGTTTACAAAAAGATTTCAAACACAAACGCATAGGCTGCCGAAAGGCTCAAATGTCTCAATAACAGTTTGAACTTATATGTCTTGTTATATTTGGGGCACATGGTTTCAAATCTAAACATTAAAAATACCACATTACGTATTTTGCAATTAAGCATTCACACGCTAACATTTATTAATCAAAAATGTTAATCGAATTTGTATGCTAAACCAAATTATATATTTAAAAAACAATAATAACAACAACAAAAAAAACCAAGTTATTTTCTGAGTTTTCAAAGGTACAATACATAGCTTAATTAACAAAAACTACAATGAAATATTGGCATTATATACGTACATAACAAGACACAAAAAACACAAATGAATGGAGTTATAAAAAAATAAACATATTTGTATAAAAGTATTAAAATAAAAACTGCCTTTATTGACGGTAAAATTAAAAAGTAAACGTACAGTACGTTAGTATTGGGTCACATATGAGGGCACATATTATATTACATACTTCAACACGAATAAATAAATATACCCCTACCAAAGAGATTAATACAGTATGAATATCACAAATTAAACCATGCAAATTACCCACGTCAAAAACACGCCCGTAATATTCCACGTAAAGAAGTCAAATCTTAGATTACATCTGGCGCGTCGTTGCATGGTAAGTTTACCCAATGTGATGAATTACTGTGGAAGCCAAAAGATTTGAGGTCCAATTATTAAAACTTCAACAGAATATTTTCAATGATATAACACTCTTTTTTAAAATTAACAATAGTTAAGTACGCGGCAACTTTGATCTAAGGTCTAAGAAATGATTTTTAAAAGGATTTTTTAAAAGATCTACATGCACCTAGACAGTTCCACCAATCTGAACGTTGATAATCTTTTCAGCATTTAGGGATGATAATAAAATATAAAACACCCACAACGACACCAAAATTATTGCACTAACAATCTTCATTCCCTTTGGTCCTCCCAGTTCCGCTTGTCCAAAAGGTTTAAGGAATCTTCGAGCAACCAACACACAAATGGCGACCACAGCACACGCGGTGTACAAAATGACGGAAAATCCCAGAGATCCTGGTGGGACTGTGAATACTGTCCCCTGAGTAAAATAAAGGCTTGTCAGATACTAAAATATCATATGTGTAGAAAACATCACACAGATTTACCTATGATGGTATTTTATTGATGCTTACTGGGGATACAGAATTAAGGCAGTCATTCTTAAATTCTGTGTTGATCTCTAAGAAGGTACGAAGGTATCTATTGCTTTATCCGTATCAACATTTCAAAATCTTTAGAAAAATGAAATATTCAGTAGAAAACTCTCACAATAGTGGTGTGCATGTGACCTAACAAGCTACAAAGACTTGAACTTACTTGTGAGGTGTGGTAAATTGTAGCCATGAGCCAGGGCAGACCCAGACCCAGAAACACGTTGACAGAGTTACTTCCGTTGATGTTTCCTACAGAGCTATCTGCGGTCTTTTCACCAACAGCTGCTTGTTTACTGGCAAACGTGTCGGGCATACTAGTTCCCAAGGCAACGAGCGTAATGGCGGTGATGCTGTCGTTTAAATCTACAAGACATCCGAACAAAGAGGCGAGATCTCCGATGATCGCGGTCATAAAGCCAATAACCGCAAGAGATAATATAAAAGCCGGCCAACCACCGAGATACTTAGGGGGTGGCACCAAAGCAAAGAGGATCTGTAAATGAAATACACATACAGTGGAAATGTATTGTTTTATATAATATGGTTTCATTCTAAAACATTATCATCAAACTATACAGAGAATAATTCACGCCGACAGAAACCAAAGTCATTACATATTTTAGTAAAACACACCTTCCAGAAAAAGGTGAGAAAGTGCAACAAGTAGTCAATGAAAGTGGCGTTTTCTATGTCTCCTCCATTGACGTTCATGGCATTTTTCATTTGTGTAACCCAAGTAGAATCTTCTAACTGAAGAGCGTCCATGTTAGCTTTCGTCAAATTCACGATCCTACTCACCAAACCATTAAATTCTGAAAACATTGTGAAAGAAATATAAAATTTTGGCAATCAGATTGTAAATTCTGCATATTCAAACCATGATGAGTATCTATTATGAATATATCAAAACACCTATACCTTCATCATTCACTATGGTAATTATGGTTTTTTTAATTTTAGCAAGCTCTGCGCCGCCATCGCACTCTCCCAGCTCTACTTGGAAACTTTCGTCTCTTTCTGGTTTCTGTAAATCAAAAGTTCAGTTTAGAAATGAAAATATTGATGACTACTGATCATGCAACTATCTATCGATCGTCTTTGTCATCGTACTACAAGTGGTATGACGATTTACCATGCTGTCGAATATCTCGATATCTATGGTACGAGAAGTCTCTCCGTGGTCAAACTTGAGCACACCTTCTCCACCCTCGTAGTCTTTCCCGCTGATGGCGGTGATATCGCGCGTCTTCCAGGCCACAGAGACATGACCATCGGCGCCATTGACACGGTTGACTGGGATGCGTACTCGTCTACTGCTCTCCTTGGCAATGATGCTGGGTTTAGCGAATTCCAGCTTTCCAGGTTCTGTTCAAGAAGGTTCTTAAATATTAGGGTTACCATTCTTCTTTACCACATTATGCACACTAAGTAAAATTGCATTGATGTTATGCTACAGTGTGTAGTGATTATTAAAGCATTTTTCTTGAATTATTACGTGAAATCAATCTTCAATGCAAAATTACTGAAAAATTACTGAAGTTTTGTTGTTGAAGAATTGCTTGGAACATGGAATATTAAACATACCATCGTCATTGATGATAGTGACTTGTGAAATGGAGACATTGCCAAGAACAATGTCGGTATTCTCTTCTTTTTCAGGAAGGGAAAGTTTGACGAAAAAGAATTCGTCTGGTTCCCATTCATTGTCATCAATGATTTCCACGTACAATTGACGCAGTAGCTCGTTGCTAGCAAACGATACTTCCTGCTCCAGATGAATATAGTCTTCAGGTGCTGTGGCTGTACCATTTATGGTCTCCACACTGAAAAAAATATGTTTTAGATTTCCTTACTCTCCTTCTTTAAATGTTGGTTATAAAATTGCATGGCCTTATCTAAAAAATGCATTGCACTTATCTAGTTTATTTGGGCGTACCTTCGTGGATCTAAATCTCTGTGTACATGTATTTTGAAAATTTAATCAATTCAAATGTTTGGTTTCATTATGATTTGATTAATTACTGTGGATTTAATATTAAGCAGAATACAGAAATGATTCAATTACTCAAAAATGACCTCGTGCACGGGTATAGTTGTGTGAACTGTTATAAATGTTCAAGATATCATAAACATATATGTTACCTCGAAATTTAAAGACATTTCATGAATAATTTTTTGGTAAGCAAAGCTAACTCATTTCATGATAGTCAATACATTTTAATGATATTTTTGAGTTTCTATTGGCCAAATCAACATTTTATAAGTTAAATACCGGACTGTGGCAGGGGTGTCCATTTTGCCATATCTTCTTATCCCAATACGAACTTTCTTTTCGCTCTCCAGAACAGACACAGTAGCTGCTGTGAATTCGACCACGGCCTTCGTCCCTCCTGCAGTGTGATCCTTAGTCATTATAGCCATCTTGCCCCCAGACTTCTCGTCCTCGGGTAACTGAGTGTGATCATAGAGCTGAAATTTCAGGTCAAGTTTTAAATTTGGTTATTTCATAAAGGCGTGCCATATTAAAGCAAAAATGATAATATACATCCTTATCCATTATAAAGTGAAACACAGAGCTAGAGAAAATGTAACTGTGCTGAAGACATAACACATTGACATATTTTCAGATACTATATCCTTGAACATAAAATTTCTTGTGTAAATTCTACTTTTGGTAATTAAAATGGTGCTTCTCAAAAAAAATTGTTACATCTATTTTGTGCGGAAGAAAACGATAGTAAAAAATGTAGCATAACATAAATTACTCAGTGTTTTTAAAATTAAACAACAAAGACATACTCTGTATATAATTGAGAACATTTCATGCACTCAGTACACTTGGTCATCACCATATATATATATAGGAAGTTGAGATAATGAAAACTTTTAAGATTCCAACACGTGCATATGTGTACAATGATACGGAGAAAGAAAAGTAACTGCTAATTGTAAAATACAATAATTTACTGTAGAAGTAATAAATGAAGAATAATATAACCATTACTTTCAAACGAAAGAGGAAACAATAAGGGGTTAATGAAGAATTGCTATATTCATACCTTCTACTCACGGAATCAAATGGAAACCAAAAATTATATTAAAACATTTGTTTTTCTTTCCAATAATATAAAAAGATGCACATTCATATACATGTATGTATAGTATCTGTGGGAACATTTACATATATAAAAATACACTATGTAGATATTAATGGACGTACAAAACATTCTAATCGAACATTATCTCTATAAATATCATTTTCTCATCGTCCTTATACAAGCCAACAAATGTCACTGACGTAGAGCTTTATGCTCACTTTCTAATCCTTAAACAAGAGGTTCATGGGCCACAATGCTCATTTGAGTCACCTTGACCCTGCTGCTCTTATGACGATGTTTAGAAGATCTTTATTCTCTTTGATCCCATAACTTTTGACTCCCATATTATGACCCCCACTTACCCGCATGGGGTTCTGACATAGCTGAACTTGAATCAACACACCATGGGGATGCCCCAATATCAATACATTTGTATGTCTAACATGGCCTTGCAGTTCTTGAGAAGAAGATTTTTAAAAAAAGATTTTCCCTTTTATTCATGCATTAGGCAAAATTTGATCTATGATTTAAGACCAACCCTAACCCTAGGGCCCATGGGGATTCAAAGCATTTGCATATTGATATGATTTATGAATATTCTTTTTCTCAACTTTCCAAAATATTCATATATTGCCATTTGAAAATTCCATCCGCAATTGTGGACCCACCCTATCCCCTGGAACTTAATTTGAATAAACTGAAATCTGCATTATCTGAAAATGCTTGCATATTGATAAGGAAAAATCCTGGCACTGCTGATCTTGATAAGAAGACTTTTATAAAGATTTTTTCCCTATAAATCTCCATATAAAACTTTGTTCCCCTATCGTGACTCCCCCCCCCCCCCCGCACCTTAGGCACTATCTGAGGATGCTTGCATATCGATATGACTAATTTTAAAAGACTCTGTTGTTCTTGATAAGATTTTAATAGATTTTTCATAGATATCCTCATGTAAAACTTGTGTCCCCTACTGTAACCCCACTCTACCTCTGGGGGTCATGGTTTGAACAAACTTGAATCTGCACTATCTGTTAATCTGAGGATGATTGTATATTATATGATTAATTGTGGCCCAGTCGTTCTTGAGAAGATGTTTACAGATTTCTCCTACATATCCCCATATAAATATGTTATCCCCTATTGTGGTCCCACCCTATACCCAGCGCCATGATTTGAATGATTTTAAATATCCATTCATTAAGGAAGCATTCAAATAAGTTTTATCTTTTCTTGTCCAGAGGTTCTTAAGATTTTTCAAAAATTACACCGTGTTTTTACTATTTCTACATTACCTTCCCTTTGGAAAAAAGTTACCCTTCATTTGAACAATTTTGAAACCCCCTTTACCCAATGATGCTTTATGATAAGTTTAGTTGAAATTGGCGCTGGAGAGAGAATAAGTTGAAAATGTGTAAAGTTATAGATAGACTGACAGACGGATGTCGGACAACAGGTGATCAGAAAAACTTGCTTCAGATTATAGCTCAGGTGAGTTAAAAAGTGTCATATACATACATCGCTATATTGAAAATTTTCAAAGTTGAAAATGTTGCTGTCTTACATCTTTGAAGGCTGAATAGACTTGAGGCACCAGCTTTCGCCCACCCGACATGTTCCTGGTGGCGTTAATGCGGTACCACATCCGGCTGTGATGCTCTTTCTCGGACAGCTTAGCTGCAACAATTTTTGCCGCCTCCTCTGGTGGAATACCCTGGTCCAAAGATTCATGTCCAAGTTCCTACAATGATCACAACGATTTTATTTGCAGCATTGCAGAATGTAACAAGAAATGTGTGTAAACATGTGTGCCCCCCCCCCCCCCCACCCCCCACTGTGGTGCAAAAGTGAAAAGGGTTATACACATGCATCATTTAATTGATAGAAGTGCCAAAAGAATTCAAGATATTGAGCAGACAATATCTTCCTATATCCAGAGTGGATTGATCCTTGGCCTTCAACCATTCGACCTAAAACTCAATAGGGGTTATTTACTCCTTAGGATGTACCAGTGAACCAAGTTTGATGTCTTTTAAGCAATGGGTTTTCACGATATTGAATGGACAATATCTTCGTATGTCCAGTTTGGGCCTTGACCATGTGACCTTAAAATCAATAGGGGTCATCTACTCCTGGAGATGTACCAGAGTACAAAATCTGACATATGTCAAGCAAAGAGTTTTCAAGACATTGAGCAGACAGAGTGGACTGATCCTAAATCTTTGGACCTAAAAATCAATAGGGGTTATCTTCTACACATAACCAACTCACATATGAAATATCATTGATATCACGTGAATGATTCTCAAGATATTGAGCGGACAACATATCTACCAGCAATCAAGCAAGAGGCCCATGGGCCACAACACTCACCTGAGTCAACCTGGTCCTACTATTCTTAATCAGATTAATTTTGCCGTTTTGATTTTACCGTCTTGAATCCACACAACTTGGCAATCATCGCATATCAATATAATCTTGTGTGACCCTGCTGTATATTCTCATTTAAACTTTGATACCCTATTGCGGTCCCACGCTACCTATTTTCACACAAGTTTTGTCTTTTCTGGTCAAGTGGTTCTGAGAACATTTTAAAATAAGCCACCATATTTTCACTATTTCTTAATTGCCTCCCTTTAAAAATGGTGTGACCCTTAATGTGAGAAACCCCTGGAGGCCATGATTTTTGCAAACTTGAATCTACACTATGTCAGAAAGCTTTCATGTAAATGTGAACTTCTTTGGCCCTATGGTTCTTGAGAAGAAGATTTTTAAAGATTTGTCCTATATATTTGTATGTAAAACTTTGATCCCCCCTTGTGGCCCCATCCTACCCCTGGGGGCCATAATTTTAACAAACTTGAATCTACACTATGTCAGAAAGCTTTCAAGTAAATATCAGCTTTTCTGGCTCAGTGGTTCTTGAGAAGAAGATTTTTAAAGATTTTCCCTATATATTTGTATGTAAAACTTTGATCCCCTATTGTGGCCCCATCCTACCCCAGGGGCCATGATTTGAACAAACTTAACTCTGCACTATGTTAGGAAGCTTTCATGTAAATATCAGCTTTTCTGGCTCAGTGGCTCTTGGGAAGAAGATTTTTGAAGATTGTCCCTATATATTTGTATGTAAAACTTTGATCCCCTATTGTGGCCCCATCCGACACTCGGGGGCCAGGATTTTAACAAACTTGAATCTGCACTATGTCAGAAAGCTTTCATGTAAATATCAGCTTTTCTGGATCAGTGGTTCTTGAGAAGATTTTCTAAAGATTTCCCCTATATATTTGTACGTAAAACTTTGATCTCCTATTGTGACCCCATTCGACCCCCGGGGACCACGATTTCAACAAACCTGAATCTGCACTATATCAGAAAGCTTTCATATAAATCTCAGCTTTTCTGGCTCAGTGGTTCTTGAGAAGAAGATTTTTCCTATATATTTGTATGTAAAACTTTGATCCCTCTTGTGGCCCCATCCTACCCCCGGGGGCCATGATTTTAACAAACTTGAATTTGCATTATATCAGGAAGCAGTCATATAAATCTCAGCTTTTCTGACTCAGTGGTTCTTGAGAGGAAGATTTTTAAAGATTTTCCTTATATATTTGTATGTAAAACTTTGATCCCCCCTTGTGGCCCCATTCGACCCCCGGGGGCCAGGATTTTAACAAACTTGAATCTGCGCTATGTCAGGAAGCTTTCATATAAATCTCAGCTTTTCTGGCTCAGTGGTTCTTGAGAAGAAGATTTTTAAAGATTTGTCCTATATATTTGTATGTAAAATTTTGATCCCCTATTGTGGCCCCATCCGACCCCCGGGGGCCATGATTTTAACAATTTAGAATCTGCACTATATCAGGAAGCTTTCATATAAATCTCAACTTTTCTGGCTCAGTGGTTCTTGAGAAGAAGATTTTTAAAGATTTTTCCTATATATTTGTATGTAAAATTTTGATCCCCTATTGTGGCCCCATCCGACCCCCGGGGGCCATGATTTTAACAATTTAAAATCTGCAATACCTAATAAAGCTTATCTATAAATTTCATCTTTTCTGGCCCAGTGGTTCTTGAGAAGATTTTTTAATGACCTTACTCTATTTTTACCTTTTCTTGATTATCTCCCCTAGGAAGATGGCCCGGCCCTTTATTTTAACAATTTAAAATTCCCTTTACCTAAGGATGCTTTGTGCCAACTTTGGTTGAAATTAGCCCAGTGGTTTTTGAGAAGAAGTCAAAAATGTTAAAAGCTTACAGACGGACGGACAGATGGACGGACGCCGGAATACGAGTGATCAGAAAAGCTCACTTGAGCTTTTAGCTCAGGTGAGCTAAAAACACCTGAGCTTATAACTCTAGTGAGCTAAAGTGTGATTACGTACGTACAATTACGTTGAAATAAGATAAGTTTAGGTTTATAGCATGGAAAATAGGGGGGGGGGGGGTCTCTTTGGTGTCCTGAGTGTCAGAAAATACCACAGAAAGTGAAAATGGTAATTTTGATTTGGATGTAAAAGAAAAATTTAAATTTCCAATGTCTGGAAAAATCATTGGAAACATATCCACATATCTCACCTTTGTAGACTCTTAATTATGATTTGGAGCATAATGGTGTTGACAAGCATGTGCATGAATTAAATGTATTTGTATTAAATCTAACACGAACATGTACGATGACAGTAAAGAAGGGTGTTTGATCCGATTATTACATTGAAAAGTATTTCATAACATCAAAAGACTACAGAACTAATTATTATAAAGAGAAGTTTGCATGTCTAATTCGATATACATTTAAGGTACATTTCTATGTCAACTGCGAAGCACGGCAAGACCTCGATGTGACGTATCTGTTTGTCTGTCTGTCAGTTTATAATCGTTTCACTGCATGTACATGCAACATACGGGTATTTTGAATCAGATTAGTTCAACACATCCAGCGATTTTCATAGCTTCGTATTTCTGTACACTAACACTAGCATGCACTTTACACTAACACTAGCATGCACTTTACACTAACACTAGCATGCACAAACTTGTATTTCTTTACACTAACACTAGCATGCACAAACTTGGAAATAATTCCCGTTCTATCCTTGTATACACTATATATATATATATGAAATATTGATGTCCTTTGTGGTAAAGGCAATGAAATGAAACTCGATCTATGAAAGCATCACCATGTTCCTGGGGGGAAACGTCAGTGTTTATATATCACAGGAGTTTTTTTCACAACACGCATGGTTATTCTGAACAGGTTTCAACGTTAACTAGTTATTTTAAGAAAAGGCATCCAAAGGGGAAACGGTTTCATAACGATGGTGTCCATAACATAGCTCTATGACTATGGCCTTAATTCGCAAGTATTATTGTGGAGTTTAAGTAGATGATACCAGTTCTGATGTTTCGTCTGAAAACAGCCCACAAGATTTGTCAAGAATTTTGATTCATGACCTTGAAAATCAAGTGTTCGACAACGACCTTGAAAATGAATGGTGTTCGACAACTCGCAATGGGGAACACGTAAGGAAAGTTTATTGACCATCACTGCACTACGGTTTTGTTTAAAACTGGCATACAAGATTCAACTCTCTCACGCACCCAACACAGTTACTTCGTCCCTCCTCAAATTGTTGCGAGGAAATAATAAAACAAGTGGCATACTACATGTATATAGTAATCAGATTCAAAAAGATGGAAAGAATCTCGATTACATGCAATTTGCAGAAATGAAATGTTCTTAGGAAATACACGTACAGGTACTTCCAATACAAGTCTTGAAACAGCTTCTGAATCAGACTACTCTGAAAACTAATGTTCTTTTAAACTTGTCTTGGAATTCCTATGAGCATACCTTGTGACGCAACATTCTCATCTCAAACACGAGGGGGAAAATGCTACTTAGACAATAAGAAGAGATTACCGTTACAGCATTTGCTATGCTGGCGAATTTCTGAACAGTGACTCTTGAGAAAATGAATTACGTTACCCAACGCCATCTACTGGCACCCAGGAGTTTTTGCAATACATTTATAAAGATGATAACTCAAGCGCTGAAGTCAAAAGGAAGAAGCAAGAAGCCTGTGCAATTATGAAATGTACATTTATGAAGAAGGTAAAAAACTAACCTTACTTCACAACATCAAATTCTTTTCATGTGAATGTTCTACGAGAAATTGACAATTTTATGAAAAGTGATCACAAGTCAATACTAAGTATGTTCCGATAATAATACATATGAGTCATCCAATCGACAATTTGTTCGCATGAATAGAATGAATGCATTGTTGTTGATACACCTAAATCAATACTCCCTACTCAATTACACAGGATATAGGAGAAACATACCTGCAATAACATAATTTTCAACTACCTAATTACGAACCCGCCTAATTGTAACGGTATTATAACTAATCGTAAAAAACATCAGAAAAGTAGATCACACATGTCTGCTTGAAGATGCAATTCTGCTCTTTGTCGGACATATTAGACAAAACATTGTTACCTTGGCTAATTTTAGAAGGTTTTTGTTAGACGGTTTCTCTTTTTCTTCTCCAGCTGCTGCGGGTTTTTCATCTGAAAAATGAAAATATATATGTTCTTGAAAATGTATGACCTTGTATTACTCGAATGATTATCTTTTGAAGATCATGTATGAAATTGAATATCTCTACGGTGAACCTGAATAATTCTTTCTTTTCGTCTTTCCGCGAATATTGATATAGTCACCCCAAACCCATAAAAATAAAAGCCTAAACTCAATCAAAATGGTATTAACCGAATTACCATAAAACAACCAGAAGCAATGCTTGATGACGCGAGAAATAGGGTTTGTGTAGAAGGAATGCATACGTTACCTTTCGGTATAATAGCAAACTCAGAGGTCTCAGCTGAACCAGTGAACATGAAAATATGAGCAGTTTCATGATGAAAAAAAAAAAAGACTGGTAATATTGGCATGTATTTACAGCATATGCTTTAATCTATTTATTAATAAAATCGTATTTCATTTTTACTGAAGATTCATACAATTTCGAATTTGTAACTTTCTGTTCGTGACTACAAATTTCTGTACAAAATATATGTGCATGTATTAGTATATTTTCCTAATACATGTACAAGTTATGAAATCATAAAATGCATGCTTATGTGATGATGTTATTTTTCTCTCTTCTACATTTCATTTTGACTATAATATATATGATATAGTATATTGTTAAGTAATAATGTTAAATCAGATACATGCAGTTTATTTTCAATATAAATGAACGGTACCCAAACCCTATTTCTCATTCCAGAAACGTGCAACATCGATACATACATATATATATAAGTACTTTCGTACCACTTTTGAAAGCAGATTTCTTAATAAATTCACACATCTAAAATAGTTTTCTATTTTAGTTAATTTGGCAAAGCACCAAACATATGAATGTTTTAGCTCAGTAGTTTTGTTTTGCTTAAAAGACAAAATACTTTCAAGTTAGTTGAAAAGCAGTATACATTATATACAGAAGTTGTATCCAAAATGCTGTCTAGAATCGAGCTACCAGCATTTAGGAGTTTCGTTTTGTATAGGAAAAGTGAAGTAATGGATAAATACAATAATGCATATTATAGATGACGTCATTCTAGCCATTATTTCAGATTACTACACCAAATATGTCTGATATTACTGTAAAAGATGAAAGAACATTAATATGTGAGAAAGTGGTGAGTAATTTTGAGTTAAGATAGAAGAGAAACCAAATACGTATTACAACTTTTTTCTAGCAAAGATTTCTACTTTAGATGAACATGGTTACTTTTCCCAGCACCTTTAATATGTTCATGAAACTTCCTAGTTTCTAAAGAGTAGAAATCTTTGTTTGAAAACATAAATTATTCTACATAAATAAATAAGACTTCTATCCATGCAACTTAGCAACCAAATCACTCGGACGAAAACGTCTGGCTACCTGTTGTCAACGGCTCATTTGCATAACCCTCTAAAACGAAGAGAAAATTACAAATCAGCATTAGATAGCTGTACAGTGAGTTAGTCATCATTTACTGCATTTAACACTAGTACCCCTTAGTAAATTGTTATGATGTACGGTACTGGACTTTATGAATCGTAACTTCCAGTACAAAGCCAGTGTTGGACCCATGAACACGAAGCACGGTCGTCCATTAACTAATGCATTAAAAATGAATGATCATGCTATGTTGTACATATATATACATGCAACACATCTGGACAATAAAAATAAATCAATAATCCGGGATAGAAAGGTGACTTTAGGTTGTTTTCTGGTGTTCTCTATTATCCACTGAAATTTGATTTATCTTTGAATGGATTCTATTTATGACAACAAAGCTGAAAACAAAGACAATTTTAGCATTTAAAGTGATAGTCGGTGATAACAGGCTAAACGCTTGATAGTTTACAGTTTCGATCTGAAATCGATGCATTCACAATTTATCAAGGAAATTGTCTTTTCCTGCGACACAGATTGTGGATAGGAAGGAAACTTAATCTACAATCCAGATATCAGCCAGAGGCGTGGTGAAACGTCGAATTACGGCATAGACAAACTATTTACATCTGATTAACGACACACGTCGATTTAAAATGAATAGAGGAAATTTAAACAAAGATAAGGAGTACATGCAGGAGTTATGAGATTAATCACTGTTCGTTATCTTCACCATGCATGCACAACGTAGAAAGTTTGCTCCTAGCCAAATGCAGGAAGCTCACCCAAACTTTCCCTATATGATGGATGCAAAGGTTAATTCCTCAAGTCACATTTTTACTTATGTAGAATGCAATTTCAGCAAAAAACACCCCAAATACTACCAACTAAAAGACAGTGACTACGGACACTATTTTCATTCTATATATTATGATTAAGAAACAGGATGTACTTGAGAGAGAATGTGACCTTCTATGACCGACCTTCACCTGACATATATCCTATCTTGTGTAGTTCAAAAATACTGACAAAGGTCAGCGTCACCAACCGACTGATCAAAAATAGCACGGCTCCGGTTTCCTGTCACGGAGGCAAACCTGGTGTCTCAGCAAATGTTTTTATACTAAAGAGCATGAAAATGGGAGATAAACCCAACTTACCCAAGGAAATTCCAACCATTCCGTTTTCGACAGCTTCTTCTTTCTTCATGCAAGGTTTCTTGTCAATCAGGTATGCTCCAATAATAAGTGCTGGGAACATCAAGAAAGTGATGATGGCTTCATAAAGATCCACCACTCCGGGGGAAATCACGAGGATAACGAGCGACAACCAGACGTAGGCCCAAATACAGCTGAATGTCGTTAATCCGAATACTCGCATATTGGCGATTCTTCGCGTCTCCCCATCTGGGATAGAGAGTATACAAATAGCTGATATCACTAAAAGATTAAAGGCCGCTGAACCAACAATAGTACCAGGTCCCAATTCTCCGCTTTCAAACTTCCTGCCAACGATTTCAATAACTGACAGTAAGATTTCAGGAGCGCTGGTACCAAGCGCCAAAAGACTTAGATTCGCAACTGTGTCGTTCCATACTTTGACTTCAATCATTCTAAATCCATCCGGTTCATTTTGATCGGGAATTCTCACCTTCGCTGTTTTTGATGTGATTTTTTCAATGGCACACATAAAAACGTCGGCAATCAGGGCTACTCCGAGAAAGCACCATACCATTGCAACCAAATACAAAACGATTCTAGTTCCTGCAGACCACGTGTACTCGTTAAGTATGGGCAACAACAGAGCATTTGAACATGTGTAGTTATCCAAATTAATTGTAGGACATTCCGGAGCAACCATGGGTGTCGTGTTGGTATTGTTTGCCATGTTTCTAGGCTCTTAGTTCTACTTTACTGAAAGAACAATAGTACTTTATATATCAATTATATGCTTCAAACATGATACATGTATGAAAAGGAAACAAATATAGATTTACCACTATACGTCACCATTCGCTGAATATTACAATTCCTGCAATTTTTCCAAGTGAGCAGACAGTGAATGTACAAGATTAATAGATTGTATTGGTGTGGGATTGGGAAATTTCATCGAGGGGGAAAGATTCGCAGTCTGTGACAAGCCTTTGCCGAGTCTTAGACTGAAGCTCGTCCCAGAGGTAGAATTTCCCTATCCCACAACATAAGGTTATTAAATGCGTATGAGGGCAATTGTCATTTTGTCTACCCCAAGGTAAGAACTATTAATCGAGGGCTTTAGTCAGAGGTCAACAGTTCTGAACTTCTGATTATTAGCCGAATATACATTTGATAACTGTTTTATTATACCGAAAACAATCTTGGCTAATCACTCTGTCTCTGCCATTCTCAGTGGCAGACGATAATCAAACAACGCGCGTTATGAAAATTTGTTTGCACACAGCGTTGCAGTTATGAGACTACATTTTCAAAAAATAATAATATATTGCTAATATGTGCGCATTTTTATCTATATTTTAAAATTCCCGCCTAATCCTTTGGGTAAGTTGATAGGAATAGCCATTGAAACAGCACAAATGATGTCATATCATAAAAGAAAAGAATGCGCAATACTATAAAATTTTAATAACCTCATTCTTTAATTGATTTCTAATTAATATCTAAAACATCAAATTAATATATAAAAAAAAGAAGTTTATATTCCCCTAATTTGTCTAATTGTAAACAGCGTAGACCTACAGTCACTATTAGGTAGTGTACCGGTGACAGTCGACCATGTTGTCATTTCGAGATATTGAAAGTAGAGTTACTGAATGAAGAATTGTTGAAAAATTCCGCATTTGGGTTAATTTCTTATTTTTTGTGCTTGGTTGGTGATATTAACCACATTAAAGTAGGATAAACTTCTCTAGGCATCGAATGGGGTGCATTTACATTGTCTGAGACGGAAATGGGCAACAAATCTTTTTTCTTTTTTTTTTTATAATTTTTTTTATTTTTGTGCACATACCGGTACATCAGATATACATTAGTATTATATCCAGAGAGAAAAAAAATCAAAAGAACCAAAAGAAAAAAGAAAAAGAAGAAACAAAGCATATGAGCTGAAGGTATGTGGGATTTGAGAGAGAAAGAAAAAGAGGAAGAGAGAGAAGTTACGAAAACAGAAGGTTCCATGATTCCATTGGACATCAAACTTTTCCTTTTTACCATTTTTATACGAAATAAATTTTTTAGTTTCATAAAAAAAAATCATTTGTGAAATTGCAGCACGCACACTCAAGGACTTCTCAGTGCATCTTGCTGTATACACATAGTATTTAAGCCATAAGACAATAGTGTTTTGTATCAGACTATTATTTTCAATAAAACCAAGAATAAAAGATTTTTTGTAATAGCTATCTGTAAATCAGTCTTATCTTCCAAAAAATGCTCAAATTCTGCTAGGAATAATTGTAAAAAATCACATTCCCACAGAATATGTTCTATTGTTTCCTCTTCAGAATGACAATGATCGCAGTACTTTGAGTCAATTTTCTTGATTTTGAATAAAAAAGAGTTTGTAGCTAAGATTCGGTTTATAATTCTGTATTGAAACCATCTGATTTTGCTATCTTTTGTCACTCTGAAGGGTATTTTATGAATTATTTTCCATTTTTTAGTGTTATCTTCTAAAAGCTCACTCCATTTTGTTTTGCCTGATGTGATTGAGGTATTTTGATTTATAATTTCATAAAAAAGTTTTCATTTGTTGCATTTCAACACTGTATATATATTTGACATAATCAATGGATTTGTGAGCTTTTTGATAGTTTTGTCACATCCACAATTTTTCACCCAAGCCTTAACAGCATGAATAATGCTATTATATTCTTAAAAAATAATCTTTGTATTTGGATAAGTATTGCAAAACGATTCAAAACCAAGAAATGAACCATCTTCATTGATTATATCATTAATGGCCCTGTCACACTACATCACGACCATCATGACCTCACTACGTTCTATCATATTTTTTTTAGATCGTGGTGAGATCGTAGTGCAACGGCATGAATTTGTAATTTTGTCTGTCTTCACGATGTTACTGCGTCCTAACTACGCTCTTATCACGACTCCACTACGATTAAACTACGGCCTTGTTACGATTCCACCACGTTCTCACTACGTACATCAAGTTCTTACTACGCTCCCACTACGTCCATCACGTTCTAACTACGCTCTCACCACGACTCCCACGACTGCAACACGAGTTTCCTACGCTTCTGCCACGATTGTACCACGATCTTACAACGATTCTACCACGATCTTACTACGGTTCTACCACGTTTCCGCGCCGCTGTCGCCACACTTTGCAGCAGCTGAATCAGATCCAGATTCAGTATAAATACAGCTCAGAACCTTCTTGTCTAGCAGCTTGGTCGTTAAGTGCCATATACTGAATATGCATCAACATCTCCATCAATATTTCTTGGTCTGGCCTTTTCATGATTCCAAAGAAGCAATGGTCATATGCAACCTTTGTTCAGTTTTTATACCAGTGTATGGGGGAGAACAGAACGTGATTCCGTCGTGGCTTGCGCGCAGTGAAATCGTAGTGAGAACGTGTTAAGGACGGGATGATCTTGGTAGAAACTTACTACAGTCTTCAACAACATAGTATGGACGTGCCGTGATCGTAGCGGAAGCGTGAAGAAAACGTAGTGCAAATGGGATGATCGTAATGAGAACGTAGTGAAAACGGGATGGTCGTATAGAGAGCGTAGTGGAATCGCAGTGCAGTCGGTTTCTTCTGCATCACGATCCCATTACGATGCTACTACGACCATGCCGATCTAAATACGAACTTAGTACGTCCTTACTACGCTTCCACTACGATCAAATTTGACCACGACCGCACTACGTTTGTTTTGAGCATGTTCAAAGTTGCTCCACGACCATCACGACCATAAAGACCTTACTACGACCTTACTACGACGTACCCGATCGCTCTACGATCATAAATTTTTACATGGTCGTAGTGCGAACGTGGCCTAGTGTGATGGGGGTATTAGTTGTTTGATGCCGCTGTCAAACATTTGTTTATTATAAAATGATTTTCCACCAATATGAATATTTGGGTTATAAAATAGAGGTGCATCAGCAGCAACACCAGACTCTTTACTAAGGTTATGCAATGTAAACCATGATTTAAATACATCTATCCAAAATTTATTTTTCAATGTTTTCAAGAATATTGTAATGTATTCAATTTCACAGTTTACTAATTTGCTGAAGTCCAACTTTGGAATAAAATGTTCCAAACAAATCTTTGTTTCATTCTGCACACGTGGGGCCGAGATGCAGACAGCATGCTCAAGAGTATTCATACGCGTAACCGACTTCTTAGTGATCCGGTCTGTACAGTAATAACTTATAAGAAGATATTATAACTTTTCAATGCTTTTTATTAAAGGATTAAGAAGTAAATGTAGATAAAGAGCACAATGTGGCCGGATGCAACTACAACTGCCCTCCCTACGGAAATAGTCCAGGTAGCGTGTTTTCTTGTGCTACAGGACGAATAGTCATTTTATTGTATAAACCTCATATAGGAGTAAAATAAGTTAAGGTAACCATATAATTTTAAAAAAACATCTCAAAACAGCTGTCTCGCATGGTAATGTTGGTTTAACACTCGTGATTATGTGAGAAAATTGTATTACATGCCTATGTGTTTCCCTGTGTTAGCACTTCTTACTATACAAGTTATTGTATAGGTTGAGGTGAATATTCTTACTGTATGATAACGTCCGATATCAAGAAATTATTATACAGAACTACAGGTATAACTAAATCGTCAAAAGCAATCCCAACACTGTTCTTATTGAACAGTTTGGTGAACAGTTACCTGAACTGACAGAAGACGTGTGCTGTCCAGTATCCTAGTAAAAAAAAAACCTGGGCCAGGATTACATGACCTATCGTAGGGATTTCCCAGTGACCCAACCGTAGATCTAGTCACTGTTGCTTTTCCAAAACGCTTTTGCTGTCCAACATTCTAATTGCTGTGTAGTGCACAATATTCAACAACATGTGACCACTTAACTTTTCGTCATCACTTTGAAGCTAGCGTACAACACGGGGACATGTAGTTGTGCTTATTTCCCAATAGACACAAAATCATAAAATATCCTGAAAATAATCTCCAACATCAAATACGACCCATCTAAATTCTAGGCTTTGTATATCTTCAGTCGATTTCCGAAATGTCCCGGGACTACTTGTGTTACGATATGATTTATGCAGGGTGGTGTTCAATCGATAAATACTATTGTTCTTAGAGAAAACCTAAATGTCATGATAGACTCTGCCGGACTCAAACAGCCACTACATTCGCCAATGGTGTATCCACTACATAGTTCCTTAAATCATACCGGACCTTGGATCCGGTATTGGAGATCGATATACACTGGAAAAGAGGATCACTTTCTGCCAGTTTACATGTACAATGTAGGTAACTGTGATGTCATCTTGTCGTGCATTTATACAACAAGAGTTGTCAGAAGACGACATAGCTCGTAGGGAAGCATAACTCTACGTAACCTATACCTTTAGTTCAAAAGGTTAAAGTTTTTGAAAAATAGGTCAAGTCCAATGTTACTAGATCAAAAGTTTTAATACCATATCAAAGGCCTGGTCATGAGGTATCTAAATATGAAATATCAAATCCCTATCCCTTTGGTTCAAAAGACATAGCCAAAGTTAATGTTTTTGAAAAGTAGGTCAAAGTCCAAGGTCAATAGCTATAGTAACAAAAGAAATGCCTTCTAATGAGGCATCTATATTTGAAATATCAAATCCCTATCACTCTTGGTTCAAAATATATAACCAAGGTTAAAGTTTTTTTTAAGTAGGTCAAAGTCCAAGGTCACAAGATCAAAAAGTCTTGGTACCAAAACAAAGTTCTCTTCATGAGGCATCTATATGTGAAATATCAAAACCCTATCTATCCCTCTTGGTTAAAATATATAGTCCAGGTTAAGATTTAAAAAGTAGGTCAAAGTACACAGTAAAGGTCACTAGGTCAAAAGTCTTGGTACCAAAACAAAAGTCTCTAAATTAGGCATCTATGACCCTACCCCCCTTGGTTCAAAAGATATAGGACAATCATTCCGGCGAGCTAAAAACAACTTTTTGAAGTTTAATGATATGTAAACATCGTAGGTAGTGAAGGTAAAATAAGTGTTATATCTACATGCATGAAAACGTGATCTAGGTTTGGAGAAGTATCATAATAAATGTACCAAAAATTTTCATATTAAAGGGACTGGTTCACGATTTTTGATAAAAATATTTTTCATTTTTGATGGCAAACATTAAAAATATAACTCATTTAATATTGACAGCCAAAATTTTGACCTTCTGAATGCAAGAATTAAAGCAATATCTTAGCCTTAAATCTGTGTTATATAAACAAAGACTCGAGTCTTTTTATGTATACAAACAAACAATTGAAATATTGATTTTGTAATATAAAGCATCTTAATTTTGCATAGTCACAAATTTTAACTTTAGATGATACATTTGCCCCCAAAATGCTCGAAATGTGAAAGATATAATAAACTTAGATCGATATCCATTTCTTTTGAAAATTTCATAAACAATAACATACCGCAATCTTTGTTTACAAAACAAATAATAAACTCTCTAAAATGAGCTTTTTTGATAATTTTTATGTGAACTCTTAAACACATTAGACAGCAGATTTTGATCATTAAAAGTGAAAAAGAAACCGTCCCTTTAAGATATAACGGATATATAATGTATGTTTTGAGATTCAAAATGTTTAGGCATTTAAAATTCAGAGTATGTACAAGATTATGTTGTTTAGACTATAAAAATAATCATGCACAGGTAGGTATATTTGATCAACCACGCACACCCACGCCTACAATCATGTTCTCACGGTGTCTACATACAGAACCCGTTTGCTATCGTCCTATTTTGTATGATTACGATACATGACGTTCCCGATGCATGACACACTACGTGATGGATGAGGAACCGCCTAAGTCAAACCGGCTTGAATCCAAGCTTCTCCAACATAGCAGCATCAAATATACTCCCCGATCCCTAAACTACTCCCCGATCCCAAATATACTCCCCGATCCCAAATATACTCCCCGATCCCTAAACTACTCCCCGATCCCAAATATACTCCCCGATCCCTAAACTACTCGATTCTTAAACTGTATGTGTTGCCAATCTCCATACTCACGCATGCCTTAAAAACATTTAATGATTTATTACCATCATTTTTATGTACAATACTAAACCTCTGTATACAATTGTGTAATTGACAGTTACTGTGATGAGATAAATGAATTCAGTTCATGTTCTACATGATAAATATTGAACACTAACACAATTCGGCTGGCTCCTGATTCCAGGGCTCTGACGTCTACACCTCAACAATGTCCACATTTTCTAGAAATAGGACGATTTCTCTAGGTGTTTTTTTTTTAAAGCCATAAATGAAATGTAACATTTACATTGAAGAAAAACAAGTCTTGTGTCTGGGCTAAAACATTAATAATTTGTCCAATACAACATTTCATGAGTAGAAGCTATCGGCGTAACATGATTATTAATGAGGCCCATATTAGTATGCGGTCCGAAGGTTGTTTTTTTGTTGTCATTCATATACACTGTACTTTAGCTAGAATTGCTATGTCTACCAGCCGCGGGAAATCATCTGTATGAAAACAATGTCACAATCTTAAATATTTTCATTGTAGGTCCCCAAGACTTAAATTTGCAAGATATCCGCGAAACTATCTTTAGTGTAACACACCTATTGAACACGCAGAAGGGGCTTGTGTTTACGTGGGTTTTTTTAGGGGTGGGGGTTGGAGGGGGGGGGGGCTTGTCCAGTATTTATTTCACCGACTACAGAGCCAGTGAAAGCTTACGTCAAAGAATGCTATTCTCCATTTTGTTGCTTTGCTTTTATCAAGTTATGACCTTGTAAAAATTATGCAGAGCACCAATGTAGAGAAGAGCTCCCCGTCGTTCTTCAGTGCGCTACACAGTACAATAGCTTAACTGTAGTATACATGTGTAATCATGGTTATAAAACAAGAGCGCTTTTGTACCAATGTTACAAGTGCATGCAATTGGATCTAAAAGTATATTCCTTGCATTTAACATTCCATAGTGCTTAGTTTTTGGTGAAAAAATCGATCATATTGGTCAGATATAAGCCCCTAAGGCGGGAAACTAGGTCTTATTAGTCCGCTCGTGCCCATGGCAAATGATGGAAAAACAAAACACGTATATATTTCGGTATTTTACATCCCCGATTGTTAGTATATTAAGACTATCTTGTTCATCAGTTTTGTGTAGCTGTTTTCATCGATTGTCTTGCAAAAAAAAAAAAAAAAAGCACAATTATAGTCGGAAAAAAGATATTTTCCGCGTTTTCTGTTTTAAAATACATTATCTTGTTTCGTTAGATAATGTAAAATCGATCAAAATAAAGGACAATATGACAGTTGATTTGACAACTTCGCGAAGACAATTAAGGCAACATATGATGTTTAAAGGGTTTTTAAACGGTGTTTCCTCATGGGGGTTATACCCTAAAAATTTCAGCAGCTGTTATAATTGCAATCATCACACAAACAATACGACATATATCGGGATCCCAGGAGGTAATTAACAAGACATCAACCGCAGGTGAGCATAGCAGGTGTACGATATTTATCCACGCGATGTTGGTAACCACGCCTGACTCGGGGTACGCGATCCCTTGGTTACCCCACCATTAAGTAAGAGAGTTGAACTTTCGTGGGTTATCCTGCTATTGACTTTGTTTACCACGGCCATCTAAACCTAATAAAGGTTCATTTTACTTTACTTATTACATGCACATATACATCATGTACAGCATGAAAGAACTTCATGTATAAAGCGATTACGGATATATGATATACACAGTACAGTGTACTGCACAACACGCAAATTAAAGTGTTTACAATTCCTGTTGACAAAGCATTACGTAATTATTAAACTATGTACAATCACTACCCGGCCGAAAATTAAAACCATGAATGATATCGACATAAAGGGCACTGTATTGGGTAGAGTACAATTTGATATGTACTTCAAGGTCTTACATAAATTGAAGTAGTATCTTTTCACTTCACTACAAAAGGCGTGGTCGAGTGAATCTGGAATGCGACATGAATCGCGTATTGAGGGCGTTGATGGATGATTTGGTACATTATGTTCTATTCACACACACACACCACACACACACACACATACGCACACACACACACACACACTGCACGGTACTAATTGACATAATATAAGGTACATAAGAAAAATTTACAAAAGATTGAATAACAATCACACTGCCTATACACACACACACACACACATATATATATAGACGCTCATCGAAATTGTTTACTGTGACAAAAAAGGTGGAAAGGAGGAAAAATATAATTCGATTTGAAAATTACACTCCAAACAATCATCCAGGGGCGTGGTGGGATTCATAAAACATGTGTATTTTCTGTTTTCGGCTCGACGCATATAAATCGAAAGAGGAAACAGATTGCGACTTGTATTACACAGTTGAACATTGGTAGTTTCTCTCTCTCTCTCTCTCTCTCTCTCTCTCTCCTACACACGACACAGAAATAGGATATAAATTACATTATTACTGTACAGCTAGCATTCATATCCAGGTCAACTAAAAATAAGCAAATAAATATTGGGATTTTTTAAATATTTCACGCACATCATGTAGCATTGCGCACTGCTCCAGACTCTAATCAAAATGCTTTTTATCAAATTTATAACTTACCTGCAGAAACTCGATGTTCCGCTTGTATTCACTTATTGCAAATAAATATTTCACAAGTTAAAACTTCCCTGTTCTATCGGATCAGTAGATACCACTAGCCTATCCATTCATGAGAAATGCACAATCTTTGCTACTCGTAGAGGGGCGTGGTCTCGATTATCGCCGACGCAAACGTCAACGGTATCGTGCGGGGGAAGATTTTCACTTATCAGTGCATAATTCGGGGATGAGTAAGACCATACCTTTCAAACTTTAAACCCTGTCCATTGGGCTAACTTGAGTATCCGTGTGAGCAGCGAGGGCGTCAGGCTGCGAGTGAGACGGTCTACATAAGGTGACAGTCTGTTTGATCAACAGATCAATCATGCCTTGGGGATGCATAAAATAATTCCATTTTATGACAAAACAGCGTGATGCTGCTACCAAGTATATGGTTATTTTACTAGGGGGGTTATGGACTGGACAAACTAGTTTATATGTTGTGGGTTAAATAAATCGGATCATTTGAAGTATGTTAATTGTCATCTAATCTCATATTCGTTTGTTAAATCGATGTACGGATTGATAGATAGGTTCTTTAGAAACACGTGTAAAATCGATGACTTTTTCTGACGTTCAAACGTTTCGCCATATAGATTACATATTTTTCATATCGAGATATTTTAAACTAGTACATTTACTGTAATTGATTATTTGTGATTTTTTTTACTGTTATAAAAATTCTATTCATGCATGCCATTATGTACAAGAATTTTAAGTTTGTTTTATGTAATTGTGGACATTTTTGTGGAATATCACGCCAGAGAACACATCGAGAAAATCCATTCAACTCGGTGAAGAAAATGTTTATACAACTATTCGAATATTTATGTCTGCATGTATCAATGTATGCTTTACTGTCACTGAGAGTTCCAATCCATGAAAATCCAATAAGGCAGTAGTGTGGCTTTTCAAATCCACTGAATTTGATTTAGCCCACCAAGCCATTACACGTGAAACTTAATTACTACACGGATGACATCACTCTTGTTATACATGTGAAGGATTCGGTTTGATTTGTGAATTTCCGGGTTAAACGGATAATGAAGGTAATTTCGTTCAAAATTTTTAAAAGAATTAAAATTAGTCCAAAATGATTTCATGTAAATAATCATAATTTTATGCATTTATTTCCAAGTTTAAAACAAAATAATGTGTACTCTTCAAATTACGTTCCCTGGATTTTTGCTATGTAAAATAGCTCCTAGTGTAGCTTTTGACCAACATTCAATCATTTCAAAGTTCATAAATGCCACTCTTCAACCCACCCACCCCCCAATAATATTAGATCGAAATAAGATAACTTAACAATTTGTCCCGTGTTTAATTTCTGTACATTAGACAGCGGGGCGAATATAACGTGGCAAAAATTACACAAATGCTTACATATTTACTGCACATCTTAAAATGCAACATTTTATAATACATGCAAAAACTTTTAAATAACTGGATGCTGCAAGTTTAATTCAATTTGTAATCATTCCAGGCACGTGGTCCTGATCGTTTTTCAAAGTGGGGGTGGGGGGGGGGAGCTGACTACACAATGTAAAATTCTGGACAAATAAAATAAAAGATAATAATTTAAAACCACTTACAATGTAACAGATCTGATGTTAATTTGCTCAAACTACAAAGTCGGTAGGGGTGTCCTCCTTCACTTACCTAGGTTTAATCCATCAGTTCAAGCTTACATTCTTACCATTCGATAATACTATCAAAAAGTCGATGTGAGAGGGGGGTGGTCAGCCATTTTATTTTACTTTGCATGTAAAAATAACGGGAAATGAAGGTTGTCAAAAAGGGCACCCCCATGGTTCTACGTGCCTGCATTTCAAGCCCCAGGACCTTCAGATACCATGCATTGGGTGATTTATAACACTGTTCATAGCATAAAGTAAACTAAATGCTACACCAGATGCTATGAAATCTTCACAGATCGAAATAGCTAAGGCTCTCCACCTCTCCATTACGATGCTCCATCAAATTTCACACCAGTAAAAACTAGTGGGTAAAATTTTTTTAAAATACAAAATAGATTTTCCCCTTCAAAGTTTGATTTTCTTATAATGGGGCAACAATAATGAGTGCAAGAGTATGATGCGGGCAATGTCAAGGGCCAGTGTAAATGTCTTGTTCATGTCATAAATCTTACATCAATATCCTACTACTAATTGTACTCTTTAGTATGGAGGCTTGGTGTTTAAGGGTTAGCAAGTTATTCAATTGAGAAATAAACACATTTTTGTAATCATTTGACGGCATTTTTGTAATTTGACCTTGACGAAATGTGCCCAGGTCAAAAATTGTAATGCAGTGCATCTCTGCTAAATCTCAATGATAGGTGTTCCAACTTTCAAGTCTTCAGGTCAAAAGGTTCTAGAGTTATATGGTTGAGTCATATTTTTCTTAACTTTACCTTGAATGAAGAAATGGGTCAAGGTAAAAAATGTTGGAACATTGCATCTTGTCTTAATGTCCTCTTTCAATGTTCCAAGATCGAAGTCCTAATGTCAAAGGGTTCTCAATTAAGTTATGACCTGAACCAGAGATTGACTTTGGCTTATAAATGGGTCAAGGTAAAATATTATGGTGCTGTGCACCCTTCCTTAATACCACCTCTTCATGCTCCAAGCTTGAAGTCTTCATGTTAAAAGGTAATTCTCAAATTATGGCCTGTTTGGTATTTTTGTAATTTGACCTTGAAGAAATGTGTCCAGATCAAAAAATGTAATGCAGTGCATCTTAGTGTAATCTCATATATGGGTGTTCCAACTTTCAGGTCTAAAAGTTCTAGAGTTATATTGGCTGGACCGTATTTTTCTTGACTTGACTGACCTTCGATGAAAAAATGGGTCACGGTAAAAAAAAAATGGCATTATGCATCTCGGACCAGGTTCTGATGTAAAAGATTGACATTGATTTTATAAAAAGGTGAAGGTAAAAAAAATATCGTGCCATGCGCTTCATACCACATCTTCATGTTCCAAGTTTGAAGTATGTCAAAAGGTTCTCAAGTTACGGCCTGGACAAAATTTGGTTTGAATAATAATAATGATAATAATAATTTGTTGCAAGCAACGAATAGGTCCTCTGTCCAATTTTGAAATGATGTGATCAAAGTTTCTTGCGGAAAAGCTTTATTGTCTGACAATTTAACAAAGAATCCAAATATCATAAAATTCCACAAACTATTTAAATCAACAAATCTTGCACTGTTTAAAAGTTTATGTAAATTTCTATTTGTTGTAAAGAAAAATGTGAACCTAACGTAGCTTTAATAATTTCATTAGGATAAAACTTGGTCTCGTGGTAATGTTCATTTGATGAATCTATGTTTCTCCACTTTATACATAGTAATATAAAAATATGTATTCCTGTACATGTTGTATATGCAGTATTCTGTATTTTCCAACCTCCTCTCTGTAATGTACGACTGTACATTTATGAGAATAAAGCATTGATTGATTGCATGTCTCCCTAATTACGTTATCAATGATCGGATACCTGATATGAGCAGTTGCAGAACGTCACAACAAACAACTTTGCGTCTATTATCTCCAGTTTTTGAGATAATGAGAATTACTTTTGACCCCCCTCCGGCCCATTATTTAAGGAACTGACCCCTACATTGTTAATATTGTTAAACAGGTTTCCTCATTATCTACAACTTTTGTTCTAGAACTTGTAACAAAATGTTTTCAGTTTTCGACTTACATATGATATACAGTATTTAGTTTTAGGGACCGGCCCCTGAATTCCTTAAAAGGTGTTACGTAAGACAAAATTTGATGGTGGGATATTGTTTAGAGTAACGTTCTGACCAATTTACGTTCTATAATGCTTTACAAAATAGTTTTCATTTAGGAGATCTATAGGGAGCATATAACATTCGTACATTATTTCCCTACATATCTCTTCTTACGTCATCAATGATTTATGTTGCTGACGTCAGCTGTTCTAAACTAACAACTTTGCTTCAATTCTTTTTAATTTTTGAGATATTCAGATAATACTTAACACTTTTGACCACTTATTTAAGGGGCTAGCACCTAAAACTTGATATCGTTGAATAGGTCTTCTCATTATATACAACGTTTTCAATTTTCAACATGTATATAGGATATTCAGTTTTAGGGGTCATTCCCTAAATTCCTTAAAAAGGGGATGTTAGACAAAATTGATGGTGGTATATTGTTAAGACTCACATTCTGAACACTTATGTTCTATAATGCTTTACAAATTGTTCTTTTGGTGTAAGAGAGAGAAAGTATCAAAGTTTCGTACATTATTCCCTTAGCAAAAATTCCTTTTTATGTCATCCATGATCAATTTGCTGGTAACAGCAGTTGTAGAACGTTAATTAAACAAATACCTTTACTTTAAAGATGCTTAACAAATTACGTTTTGTTTTTCAGGTACATGTATTTAGAAAATAATTTTGACTCTCTTAGCCCCTTAATTAGGGGGCTGGTCCCTAAAACTTATCATCAACGAATAGAATAAAAAAAAAATGCAGGGAAAAAATTGTGGAGCTTTTTCGAGCCCTGCCGAGCTCTGATATTTTTTTTTTTTTAATTTAGATTGAATTTGACTGAGCACAACTATGAACTCAACTCACAATCACTGAAAATTTCAAATTCCTATCTTCAACAATTTCAGAGAAGACTTACGGACAAATTGACCCCTTAAATTCCCGAAAAACGTCAAATCCTTACGTAATAAGCGACATACATGTAATCAAAATAAATTTTTAAAAAACTATTTTAAAAGTTAATATCTATCATCCCTGAAAATTCGTAGGAAACAAAAGACTTTAAAGGAAGTGAACATGAAAATGTGACAAAGGGTTTAGATTTGTCATTTTGATGTATATAATGAATTCTGAAAATCACTAAGATGTAGCTTTCTTCAGTAGGGAGATATTTCATAAAGATTAACTACTCTTTTCAATCCTTGGGAGCTGCCATATTGAAAAAATCATTACCTCCCTTCTGGATTGTCTCTTAGCAGCCACTAGAGGGTAGCACCGATGCTAACGTCAGTAGGACACATTGTGTACTTTTTGGCACAGTGTAAGCATCAACGTTAAAATGTCATCAGCAGAAAGTGAATTAAATATGGGATATCAATTTGAACCTGATGTTACAGAGGAAGAAATTGTTTCTCAGAACAATACTTGTTCACCAGCAGTTTATTTTAATGAGAGGGGAATATTCCTTGATTAGTGTGCTTGTGGAAAGTGTAGCTATGTACATTCAAGGGGTGTGTATGTTGTCATGAGTTTGAAGATTTTGTGTCAGATTAAATAAATAGATCTACACAAAAAGTGCAGTTCTCTGAGTACACCCATATTTTAACACAGTGTGTCGAAGTCCTGTTATAATTGTCACGGCTTACATCTATCCATGGATTTATGTATCCAGGGAGGAAGGGTCTCAGAGGACTTGGATAACAACTTGTCCAACAATTAAGAAAAACTTGAAAATAAAAAATACCGTCTGTATTCACATGTATCAAAATCTAAACGCAACATGGCATTTGTGTGTAAACATTTCCAATTACACACACACGTGATAGAATACAGTAACAATTCTGTTGCAGACATGCTATCAAGATTTATGGCCTACAGGTCAGAAGCGGTCAGCCTCTTGGGGAGGGGGGATCGGAGTAGTTTTACCCTCATTTGTTGTGACATAAATTAAGGAAGCATTTCCTAAAGAGCACTGCAATTATGAAGGATTTCTTAAAACCTCAGGCTCTGATACAGATTCTAATTAAGTATTTTTTTAATGTAGATAAAATATATAATTGTAAATTGCATCTCCAAAATTTATCTGTGGTCCATGTACATCAATTATTATAAAATATATAAATTACATGTCTATATTGCAGTACTTTTATGACACATGCTTTTATAACTTATTAGCAATGGTATTTGATACTTTTGTTGAAGAAGTATTTACAATTTGGTTGTGAGAATACAGTGCTTCTGAGTAAGTTTAGAGTCAACAACAAAGTGTCTCATCTACGTCAAAGCACAGATGCATGCTGGGAAATAATGGATGACCTCCATAAACCTTTAACTTGGAGTGTTTAATTGATCAAATCTCGTAATAGAAACAAGCAAATTAGATTTAGGCCACACTATTCAGTTTCAGGAGGTCTTTTAAGTTTATTATGCAACAAATATTTTTTTCATGTTCACTTCCTAATAAGAATAATGATAATAAAAAAACCTGACAAAAACGATATTTTTATGACTACAGTAATTGTTTTTACAGAGCAGTCTCTAAGGCCCTACATTACCGAATTGCAAAATCAGAACAGTTTTTGAAACTTGTCAAAAATATGAAACGATATTGAAAGCAAGAGACCTATATAACAGACTGAGTTCTTCCTCACAAACTGGTGTAAGATATGTCATAAAGTCTGTTTCAGAAGACGCTCAAGTGCACCAAATCTTTGGAAAATCTCTTCAAAAGGAAATTACATTTAGTCTATCAAAAATGGGAAATATTCATCTTAAATAGGCCTACATTTTTAGCCGCTTTCGATACATTGAACCGTCTAATTTACAGCATATATTCAATGGTTCAAAACGCCGCTGTAAAAAGATAACTAGAACTAAAGATTCACCAGGCTAGCCCATCATTATAATGTGGTTAAGATTCACCAGGCTAGCCCATCATTATAATGTAGTTAAGATTCACCAGGCTAGCCCATCATTATAATGTGGTTAAGATTCACCAGGCTAGCCCATCATTATAATGTGGTTAAGATTCACCAGGCTAGCCCATCATTATAATGTGGTTAAGATTCACCAGGCTAGCCCATCATTATAATGTGGTTAAGATTCACCAGGCTAGCCCATCATTATAATGTAGTTAAGATTCACCAGGCTAGCCCATCATTATAATGTGGTTAAGATTCACCAGGCTAGCCCATCATTATAATGTGGTTAAGATTCACCAGGCTAGCCCATCATTATAATGTAGTTAAGATTCACCAGGCTAGCCCATCATTATAATGTAGTTAAGATTCACCAGGCTAGCCCATCATTATAATGTGGTTAAGATTCACCAGGCTAGTCCATCATTATAATGTGGTTAAGATTCACTAGGCTAGCCCATCATTATAATGTGGTTAAGATTCACCAGACTAGCCCATCATTATGATGTGGTTAAGATTCACCAGGCTAGCCCATCATTATATAATGTGATAATGTAGAAATCTACATCATTATAATGTAGTTAAGATTCACCAGGCTAGCCCATCATTATAATGTGGTTAAGATTCACCAGGCTAGTCCATCATTATAATGTGGTTAAGATTCACTAGGCTAGCCCATCATTATAATGTCGTTAAGATTCACCAGACTAGCCCATCATTATGATGTGGTTAAGATTCACCAGGCTAGCCCATCATTATATAATGTGATAATGTAGAAAACTACATCATTATAATGTAGTTAAGATTCACCAGGCTAGCCCATCATTATAATGTGGTTAAGATTCACCAGGCTAGCCCATCATTATAATGTAGTTAAGATTCACCAGGCTAGTCCATCATTATAATGTGGTTAAGATTCACCAGGCTAGCCCATCATTATAATGTAGATAAGATTCACCAGGCTAGTCCATCATTATATAATGTGATAAAGACTTTGAAACCGCTGTATCACATGTTTTTCACATTTTTCACCCATTCATGGCTGTATACAAAAATTGAATTTATTGAAGACTATGAATTGGTTGTTATTCTGAATCAGACAAATGAAAAAATCCGTCTGAAGAAGAGTTTCATGATGAAGAGTTGGAAAGCAGTGGCAGGGGTGCGGATACAGGCGACATGAACATCATCAAATAAAAACACACAAAACAGAGCATGCTGACACAGAAGAAAGGAAGAGAACTGCGTCACTTGTGATTTAGGTAAAATAGTGAACGGCAAACTAAATTTATCAAAAACGAAGTCTGGAAACAAAATTCGTTTCGATCACAACCAATTACGAAGACCTGCTTGCAAACTGCCACAGGTGAGAAACATGGTTGACGTTCTTACTTCAGTTTATAATTTCTTTTACCAAGACCCGAAAAGACACATATTAGAATATATTATGATGTACATAGAGGAATCCGAATCTGCAAAAGAAAAAGCTGGTAGGTCTTTTTACGGCCCATGGGTTGAAAGACACTTTTGTTTTCATTTTATACCTTTGTTGTCAAATATACTGTTTTGTTTTGATTTCTTTTCTGTGCGCAATACATATTCTTGGCACAGTAAAACCGTTGATTCTGATCTTTCAAAAGAGAGACATGCATACCTCTAAGGCTGCTCCCCATTGATGAGTATATTAACAGAATTTCCTAAATTTGCAAAAAGGAGAACGCAAGAGTTTGATGTCTGTTTTGCCGAAGCAACATGGATTACAGATGTACTCGAAATAAGAGATCAAAACCCCAAGATAAATGTTGAAAACAAAGGCACCGTCCAAACATTAAGAGCACAGAACCAAGGGGTATTATAAGTATGGACTAGTTATTCTTTACTGCAAGAATTGAGATCCCATTTTTCTCCTGAAGAAATACCAGCATGTTGCATTCCAAAGTTATTGAAACAAGTGATAATGAAGTTTTCTACACATTCATGTTTTGGGAAAACGATCTTGACTTGGTAAAGGAAGGGGGCATTGCAAGACAATGAATGAGGAACAACGTGATAAGTTGATAATAGAGTTTAAACTTCGTCGTTTCGCCGCTGCATTCGCTGCTTCAATAAACAAAGATCGTCGTCACAAATTTCATTCGATTCGTAAAATAATAATAAAAAAAAATCTTTGAAGTATTACAAACCTTTCTTATTTGAAAGGAAAGGATGACAATCATATTCTTCCCCCTTTCTTTTTCTTTTTAAAATATTGTCTAAAGAAATCTAAACAGTCACGTCACAACTACCAGGCTACGTCACAACACGCTCGTTGCATTTCCCGCTAAACTGGTTCTTACATTGGCGAGAAGAGCAAGACAGTAATCCTACGTATTAACAGTGAACCAGATCAGTTTTTCTTGTTTTCAATATGAATTTTTTGAAAATGTATTCAGATATGCTGCGCTCGCCCCAACGGTCACACCGTAATCATATTAGAGTGAATAAGACGTTAATGATATTAAAATTAAATCTGTGGTGAAAATATGAATAACACATATACAGGGATTCGGTTCTGGCCTTTTGACCTTATCCACAGACACGCTTCCGGCGAAGAAATGCATCGATTTGATGAAATTCTTGTGCCGATCCACGTCCGAGTCCAATCGGAACTCCTCGAATGTCTCGCGCACTCGACATAGACCTCGGATGTAATACGATGGCATCCATCAGAGAATTTGATGAAACCCCCCGTTGAAGCCTCGTCTACGTATAGACCTCTCCTGGCTGAAGCAGTATAGAAACATATTGTATATTGTGAGTCCGCGATCTCACGCGGGCAAATAACACTAAAGAAGCAGTATGTAGTTAAAGCTTAAAAATATTGACATTATGAGCATTAATATAAAAGCATGAATTTGATTTTAAACATAATATGATCAAAAGATCACTAAAGAGTAGGGAGACTCTGTTCAAATTATAGAGCAAAGTAATGAACTTGATGTTTACGTTCTTGTTTTGAACAGTTTACGTTTGACGTTATGTTTTTGCGTAATTCTACAGTGACGTCACAGTGTACACGGCCGCGTGGTTTTGTAGTTCCTAAGAAATCCCTATCCCATAATGCCTAACTGGAAGAGAATTTGGTTTGAATCTCACTATTCGCAACTTTAGGACTAGGCTATTGCGCATGCGCTATTTCTGACCTTCACCTTCTGCATCCAACATGGCGCAAAGTTTGACAGTGTTTTTCGTAAGTAATGTTTATCTTTTAGTTACTGGTGTTTTTTTCACTGAAAGTGCATTTTTGAACAAACGGATCATGAACATCCTTTTAGTGATGGATATTCTACAACACATGTTACGTAAAACACTGCTTTTAAATGCTGTTTCATAGAACAAGCATAAGAATGGTTTTAATGAATACTGGAATTTTATAAGATTCATTTGGTTTGTGGGCAAACGAACTCTGGTGAAAGTTTGAGAATTTGATGCATTGTTAACTATGACGTCACAGCCTACTGCAGTACGTTACATACGTCATAGATTAATGAATATGCATCAAATTCTGGAGCCATTCCGCCAAACTCGGCTGATTCCGGAACCTACATCAAATGTATGAGGTACGAATATTCCGAGGTAGGCCGAGTGATTCTGGAGCATGCCATCATATTACACTCGGATGTAACGATGGCATCAATGAAAGAATTTGATGCTTTGTTACCTATGACGTCACAGCCCACTGTACTACTAGCCTAGGTCACGCAAGCCATTTGACCTCGTAGAACACTGCATTGACAAACGTGTAGGTGACCTAGACTACTGTTATACGTATACGTCATAGATTACAATGCATCAAATTCTCTTATGGATGCCATCCACTCAGATCACCTCGGTCGATTCCATCTAACCTCGGATGCATGATGTTTCCCGCCATAGTACGTATACAGTGACGTATAACATGTTTAACGTCACTGATCAACTGGAACTACTGACAGCTCCCGCGAAATACAGTCCATTTTAACATATATATTTTTTATAACACTCTCAATCAATCTAATTAAAATTAGATCCTATGATCCGCTCATCTACAATCGCTACACATAGATCTTGTAGCGATAGTAGATGAGCGGATTATAGGATCTAATTTTAATTAGATTGCACTCTCAATGTTTGTAACTATTTCTCTTTGAGAATTTTGTGGGTTATTTTTCTACAATTAGAGGGAAGTTTTCTAATGAAAAGTTGATAAATTCATTTAAAAAACATTTTGATCACTACTTTCTGAAAGTGGAAGTTTTTCTGGGAGAGTAAATAGACGACCGCATTGCAAATGTTGGGCGTAACTACATATCACTTACCGTCATACATACGAAGCTAGATGTACGGTACCGGAATCTGCCAAAGTTTGCCGAATGGGATGCCATCGTATTACATCCGAGATCTGTGTCGAGTGCACGAGACATTCGAGGAATTCCGATTCGTCCGAGTTTTCTTACCGGTTACGGAAAAGGACGAGCGCGTGATCCGATTGAAACCAAACTCTTCCAAGCAGGCATTGTGGGATAGGGAATTCATAAAGATGGCGAAGACGTCATCAGATATCATACTTGATTCTAGCGATCCGGTGCACCCGGGTTAATCGGCGATGACCGACGACACACTTGATTGTGAGCCGGAATTGCGCACGCATCCCTCCGGTTAAGCCGATTGAGCCGGAAAGTTTTGATAAGGCGAAGGTGGCTTCAAGCTGGCGTCCTTGGAGGCAGTAGTTAGTATCCAGAGTTACTTATTCTAAGACAAAATGTTTTTAAATTTTACACTGGTGAAATAAACATGCTCTGTAAATATGTTGGTCATTTCTATGCCGAATAATGTTTATATAATAGATGGTCAACATTTTCATTACTGTACTGTAGCCGGGTCACTTGATTCTAAGCGCGTCGCGGGGATACCCGGCTTAGTTTGATCCGACCGGATTTTATCAGAATCAAGTATGCTAAGAAAAAAATGGCACTAGCTGAACAACATTACGCCGGTTTCGAGATACGTTCGAGTTATTTCCCTTTGAAAAACTCTCGTACATAGTAAGGCGCGAAACAACTTGTTTACATGCGGGAGTGGGACGAATATTCATCACTGCTTAAGTGAATGTACTCAGTAAGTCTCCCATAGGCTGTTTCATCGCCCGAATTCAACTGATACATAACTTAAGTAAGTGATAAGTATTCAGGGAGTAATTAAATACATGGAATTCTTATATTATCACGTAATTTTGTTGGTCGTAGGTATCATATCCAGGATGCAAGGTGAAGATAACGAACAGTGATCAATCTCATAACTCCTACAAGCAATACAAAATAGATAGTTGGGCAAACACGGACCCCTGGACACACCAGAGGTGGGATCAGGTGCCTAGGAGGAGTAAGCATCCCCTGTTGACCGGTCACACCCGCCGTGAGCCCCATATCCTGATCAGGTAAATGGAGTTATCCACAGTCAAAATCAGTGTGCCAAGAACGGCTTAACAATCGGTATGAAACACGTCAGACAGCATTTGACCCAATGTGAGGTTGTATTGACGAACTAGATCGTTATAACGACCATAGAATTTGCGAAATGCTGACTTTAATCGAGACTGTTGAAATCCTTGTACCATCAACTTGTTTGTCAGTAGCTTACCTCGATTTAAAAACTGACTATACCCAGAACAAGCTCTTGCTTGCAAGAATATTACTTTCAAATATGACATTGTTTTTATGTTTCCGCTTTTAATACATTTTATCGTCTTCCTCACTGACGGTAGGTTCACTCTGTCCCACTTAGGCCCTCCAAGTTCTACTAAATGTACCTCCTACACAGGAAAGCTCTTATCTCGAAACTGACGTAGTAGGCACACGATGTCTCTTGACTCTACGATTTGATGGATTGATTTAATATTGTTTAACGTCCCGCTCGAAAAAAATTCACTCATATATATGGAGATGTCACTATTGCCTGTGAAAGGCTACAAAATTTAGGCCTATGCTCGGCGCTTATGGCCTTTAGGCAAGGAGGGATCTTTATCGTGCAACACCTGCTGTGATACGGGGCCTCTGTTTTTGCGGTCTCGTCCGTAGGACTGCCCCATTTAGTCGCCTCTTACGACAAGCAAGGGGTACTGAAGATATATTCTAACCCGGATCCCCACGGGAAATGCAGCGACTTTTTCCGACTTTAATTCATATATAGATTTTCAATCTCGGTTTCGCAAGCGTTATGTCTGAGTCCAAGGGTGGTTTTTTTTTTTAAGCGAAAGTAGAAAATTTATATAACATTTACTTCAATGTTTTATTGAACTTTTCTTTTTCCCCTATATACTCTAATTTTGTACCTTGCAAATTCAGTTCATTTAATTTTCATCAAATGAAACTTCTTCTTCTAAGTTGCGCTAATGTAATAAGGCCGCGTTGAAATAACAGGAAGTGTCTCTGTGTGCAGAGACGGAGAGGACTATGGGTAGTATGCTGTTATTGCTGTATATTCGTCACAAATCCCAGAAGTCCCTCGTAAAAAATGGCGAAGATCTCGCAATGTCGCACCTTGGTTTGGTAGCTTATGTGGTGTTGTGGTCCCCTAACTCCAAAACACAGTGCACCAAATGTTTAACGACGTATGTGCAATGTTGATGAATGGCAGGATAATATGATGTGTGACGTCATGTCTAAGTCTTGACGTCATAATACATAATACAAACAAGCTTCTGGTATTTTGGGGTTTTTTTTGCGTCTGAAAATAACAACCGCTCAAATCTATTCACCAGATACCACGTCCAGTAATGCAAACCACTTTCCTGGCCCAGTGATTTTTAAAAAATTTCCCTATATATTCGTATGTAAAATTTTGATCCCCTACTGTGCCCCATCTTACCCCCGGGGACCATAATTTTTACAAACTTGAATCTGCACTTAGTGTCAGGAAGCTTTTCTGCAAATGTAAACATAGTTTGTGTCCCATTCGCGATCAACCACAGTACGAGAGAGTCAATACAATATTATTTTAAAAATATGTATAGGCCCATCTTTGTTAAGAATGGAGCCTGTGTTTGTTTCCTCAACATTTTGTTACCAATTCAAAGGTATAGGTTACCATAAATGTTTTGTTCTATGAACATACAGCAAACGATAAATGACATCGCTCCAAGTCATACAACACAGCATCACACACATTCATGTGCTGCTACTCATAATGATTATGTAACAGGAAACGAGAAAACGCTGACAAATTCTCATCGGTGCCATAACTTAAACATGTAAGTACTTCAGCGAGTGGTGCTTACAACCTCTACTGAACATGCAAAGTAGAATTTGTACAACGTCGGGAATATCTGTATATTATACAAAGCGTTACTCATATCATGATTGATTGATTGAATATTGTTTAACGTCCCTCTCGAGAATATTTCACTCATATGGAGACTTCACCACTGCCGGTAAAGGGCTGCAAAATTTAGGCCTATGCTCGGCGCTTATGGCCTTTGAGCAGGGAGAGATCTTTATCGTGCCACACCTGCTGTGCCACGGGACCTTGGTTTTTGCGGTCTCATCCGAAGGACCACCCCATTTAGTCGCCTCTTACGACAAGCAAGAGGTACTGAGGAACTATTCTAACCGGATCCCCACGGATACTCATATCATGATATCGTACGATTGTTGAAACTGTCGAAGTTTTCGCAGGAATGATACAACTATCGGGTTGATTATATACGTGGTTGGACTAAGCTAAGTGATAAGCTCTCTATAAATTTAATTTCATGCATGTCTATGTTTTTTTCTCGTTGACTTGATTTTTTATGGCGGCATTCATTCGCGAGGCAGTTAGCTGTATTCGAGTAACTTTTAGATTCGGTGAATTTGGTCGGTGCATTGAAACATAAACTGAATTTAAAACACATTAACTGAATTTAAAACATGAATTTAAACTATTAGGCAATTATTTGAAATAGTCTTACCCGAATTTACGATGGGAGGATGTCCTCTTTCTCACTAAATTGACACTGACAGGGTAAATATAATCATGTCACAATACCCTTATGACGTAATATTCATTGTACCAATCTTCGCGGATTTCTTATTCTAAATGCAAAATTTTGCGTTTAGATTTTACACGGACATCATATATTTCGCGTGGAAGTACATTTTCAAACTCTCATAATCACCAAAATCACAACTGATAATTTAGAAAAAGTAGTTATCATTTCTAGTATTAATTCAAAATTTCTGTAGAGGTATAGTTATATATGGTCCCTCACTAAAATGATAAAATTCATGTGAATATACGCTTAAAATATCAAAATGTCTTATTTGTCAAAGAAACGCAATGCATGTATACTTGCACGCAACGTTTCATTGAAATTAAGGCGGGCCTCTTGAAACCTTTGATTTACTATCAGAGTGAAAACGTTGATACTTTGATAGTACTATAGACTATTAGTATATGTATTCCCACTACGTAATACGGTGCATATCGTGGTTGTGGATTCCAACGACTGATAGATTTTATTTTCTGTAGTTTGGTATTGATTCCGTATCTCGATCTGAATAATTTAATGATGATTAAGATTTGAATATCCGATATACCTAGAGAAGCAAGCCACATCCACTAGGAGCGTCTCTCGTCAGTGAAGTCGCGATCAATAATGCACAGGTATGCGTACACAATTTCAAGTGAAACTATTAATGTAACAGTTAACATCACTAGCTGTCTTCACCGGAGAGCAGTAGTAATACGTATAAAAGGGTGGTTGTCGTTTAATTACAATAGGATGTTCACTGTATTTACTTTAACATCGTCCAAATTACGATTGATTAAATTCACTTTATTTCCGCCTGCTTGTAAATGTGCCTTGCGCACTAATGCAAGGTCTAGTGGTGGATCTAGTTTCAGAGCGGGGTGGCGCAGTAAAAGGCTGGGGGGTTGTCTTGAACACCCCCCCCCCCCCCCCGTGGATCCAGGGCAAAGCCCTGGTGGGGAATCAGAAAACAAAGCCCTCTGAAGCTGCAGAGTTCTAACAAAAGAAGACGTAACTGTAGAATATATTCTAATGTTTTGGGCATATTTCTATTTAAAAAAAAAAAAATCATATTTGTGAGGGGCGCCTGGTGCTGGATCCGCAAGTATGGTTGATTTAAAAGACCCCCTCCCCCAGTCTCCATAACGAATAAGGTTTAATCCAGTGGCTGAGTTAATGGGGGCGTAGTCCTCCCCCCCCCCCCCATAATTTTTCAAATCTAAAATTGTGGTATCTTGTTTAGAAAAATGTACTAAACGATAAAAGAAGCAATAATTTCTTTCACTCCCGGAGAAATAAATGACAAAATCTCTTGATTTCTTGAATTACTTTATTGGGAGAACTTAATTTTTTCCAAAAACCCTTAAAATTTGCGTCATTTTACTAATTTCACCTTATTAATAATGATAGAAAATAGTACAAATGACTTTAATAGGAGACATACTTCAAGCTCTATAAAACCTGTAAAATCCAGGAGCTTCCGGGGGCTTCGTCCTGGACCCACTTGAGGCCTCAAGGCGGCCCCCAGACCCCCTGTCTCATAAAGTGCCCCCCCCCCCCGTAACTGTAATTCCTGGATCCGCCCCTGGTTTAACAGTCCTGTATTAATATTATTTTGCTATTCATACAAGTAATAATGTATACAGAATCGCACAAGGAAAACTGATTTGACATAGAAATGTTACATTGTATACTTACGGGTACTTCTGCACAAGATGTCGCAACGATAGCCTCGAATCTGGCAATATTCGTTTATATCGTTTTTAGAACTTCCCTAATACCAAAGCTGTCAAGAACCACTTCCTGGTCGCCATGAGATAACCGTATGAGAGTTTTTGTGCATAATCTAGCGTATGTGAGTGTTACGCAATCAAACAGTGAAGATCTTCCTGGCAGCAAATAAAAGACTTCTTTGTAGAGCACACAGTGAACAGAGGATTCCACTCCTAGAACCAAATATTCGTATATTTGTCAAAGTTATCCCGCTTTCCCCAAATGATTATGGTCGATCTATAAATATATTTATCTTAGATGATACGTTTAGGGTAATGTGTGTTTACGTATTCATACCACAATTAACGTCCAATGCATCTCGTGGTATAAGCACGATTATATTAATTATATAGGTACTATAGCTTATTTCTCCACACAGATGGCAGTCCAATGGAAACCAATAGTACGTCATTCTTTGAGCAATTTGAAATTTGATATGTATATCTAAGATGTTTCTATAATGCTGTTGATGGGGTGATTTATTGACAAATCTTTAGTTTTAACCTCTGAACCAGACTAGGTCGTATGCAACCTGTTCTCTTGCTGTTGTAAATTTTCTCAGGAAGATGGTGCATTTTGTGATGAAATTTTTTGTACTGGTAGTACCCGAAGTTACAAATTGTATTGATAGCCATTTCATCATGAACAAGTTGCGTCCATACACAATACGCGCATGAATCTTGATAAATATTAGTTCATCTTTTTCAACGGCTGGGAATTCTGATAGAAATCAAAGTAAAACTTAGGTATAAGAAATGAATTAATATATGAGAGCATGAGCTGCGGTGATTTACACAGACATACTTCATGAAATGCGAAAAAGGAAATTTATTCCTTAAATATTCGTGACATACCAAGGGTCAATACTTCGGTACGAAAACATTCGAGAGAGCGCCTTCTCAGCCTCTACAGCGACTGCTGGAATAATAGGGATGAAATCCGGTTGAAAGCACAACGCCTGTCAATCAAAGCATCAACGTCGCCTTGAAGTAGTGAAGTTTAAAAAAATGATTGAGTCTTATGAAATCGGCTGGCCCTAGGGGATCCAAACTTTACTTTGAAAAAGTGTGAGATAAAATTCCTACATAATATGACAATCCTAACATGTCATCTTTTAAAGAATTTGTCAAATACAAATTGTTGTCCTCGAGACCGCAGCAGGTCTCCAGAAGTCACATAGGAATATTTCAAGCAAATCTTGAAAAATCTGTTCAAAACCTACACCATGCCAATTTGCGATATTGATATTCAAGCATCATGGAACAGATTGTATTTTGTTTTTACCATTATATTATTTTATTGATTGATATATTCTAATATTTCCTCAATTTAATTGTCCCGATGAGTTTTCCCGGGAAATTAGGAAAAAATCTACAGTAAGTTCCCAAAGTTTGCGAGTTTCTATTTATCGAAAAGAACACTGCAAAACAGATGAGTTCTATGACATCATGGGCCCCTGTTGATATATAGATCTCTGAGAAAGAGGGGGTGGGGTGGAGCAGGGATTGTTTTATTAATCATGACAAACAACGTTAATGGTGACAGACAACGTAATATCTAACATCTTACCGAAATTTAGCCTGTGTTGCCCGAATGCAAAAACCTTTATGACAAGGTGGATCAAAATGAATGAATGAATAAGATTGGGTAAATATTACTTGAATGTATGAAATATAGACACATTTCAAGATGAGGAAATGACCGTTTAACAATAATGAAATTTTTGTGAGCAATTAACTCATTGCAGTGTAAGTCTTTTTATGCTGTATCATCATATACTGACGTGATCTTTATGTAGTTCAGAATCCCTTAGCATTTCATTCACATAGCATGTGGCCATTTCCATTGGCTATAAGAGTTTGGCGAACATGAATATTCATTTTACGCTTTTTGCGTCTTGGCGCGTGAGTCGGCGCGGGTCGTTTGGAGCATTGCACCCCTTTACTATGCTTCATAGTATTAAAGGAAAATGAGTTCAGATATCGGTAACGCTGTCATAGTTAATCAGAGTCATTTCACCATATCAATTTTTTACGCAAAGATGAATTTGTACGGAACGCCTCTATAGTATTATATATTCCAGTGTTGGATTTACATGTTATATTGTATACAGTTGGTGCTGCTGGGGATCGTGTGTGATTAGATATTGAATATGACATTTTCACGGGTTCTATCTGTTGTTTCTTACCTTGTGATACTCTTTGGTCAGGAAACAGAAGGGATTATACGAAATATACCACATAGAACCTCAAATGATATTTACGTGGATCCTTGCAAAGCAGGTTTGAATTTCTTTTCATAAGTTTCGTTTCTATCGAATTTTTATCTTCGACATTAAAAGAAAAAAAAACCCAAGAATTAAAAAAAATCTATGTATTTAATAGTTTCCTCTATTTTGGAAAAAAAAAATCAAAAGGGGTGAAAGTTCTGATTTCCTCGCTGAAAATCTTTAACACGTGTGTTTTCCCAACTTTCTTCACTTTAATAACCCAGCAGGACGCCTGTGTTTACTTCTGCTGGGTCCGCGAGCTCTCAATTCCAGAGGGCCCCTACAGCGTGCTGTTTCGGTACGCCCTCTTTTAAACTAATTAGTTTATTTAGTGGATTTCTGAAGGTTACGGCGTTCTTCTTCACATACAGGGTTTGATTCACGCTGCTTTATTGGGCTTTTTTGTCTTTTTTCTTGCGTCGTATTGTCTCCGATCCTAATTTTATTCTCGTACTATTTCCGACTCGATCAACAGGCGACTCTATCATCGGTAGGATATCGCTCAATCTTTTATAGATAAGGAAGCAAATAATGGCAGTTCTATTAATTAAAGTACCACAGAAGTTGGTTTGGAGAATGCTTATCTACATACTTTAATTTGCAACGGTGTGCGAAAACCCATAATGCTATTGATATATCTGTGAATCCTTCTAACAACGGGTACCTGGTTAAAGGAACCCCCAATACGATGAAGAAGCTATTCTTTCCGTGCAGTAAAATAATTGATACAATTTCCACAGCCTTTCTTTAAAATCGGGCTACGAAAAAGAATTTATTATTAAAGGCTTAGTTGATAATTTATTACACGTTTGATAGAGTCTTTGAACAAATATTACAATGACACTTGTTTTGTACGGCGCTGACTCAATTAACTACATTGACATCGTAATGGACGGGGCCACCCCCTGTAGACTAATGACGAGGGAAAATTTACGAAGTCAAGTCTGAAATGTAGAAAAGATTAATGCATTGTGCAAAAATGTGAGAGATCATTACTTTTGGACCCATTGTTGAAAATACTCAATTCACACGTAGTGAAATCCCCCCGGAATGGCGGTCCTTTTTTGTGATATTGATAAGAAAACGAAACATTAAAAATGTTAGCTGTCTGACAAATTGGAAGGTTGACAAAGAAGCATCGCATCTAACGTGAAAGAATTAAAATGAAATGAAACGTAATACATTCTGTTTATTTAGTGTAAGCAATACATAGTACCTTTCTCGATGGTCACTTGTTCAGATGCCATCTTCTTTACCTTTGGGCTCTCATGGGTGATGTATATCCTGAATCTTCATAAATATACGCAAAATTAAATTGTACTGTACTTAGAAAAGGAGGGGGAGGGACGGGCTAAATCGTGAAAATAAGACAGAAGGTCTGGAAAGTCCCACATTCAGATCCCAAATAGGTAGCTGACGGATTCAGTGCAATAGCCTGTTAGGGTGCTAAGGACATCCCCAGGAAGGTCTTGGATTTAGGATATGATACATGGAATTATTTGACCTTTGTTAGGTTTAGGATATAATACATGGAATTATTTGACCTTTGTTGGATTTAGGATATAATACATAGATGGAGTTATTTGACCTTTGTTGGGTTTAGGATGTAATACATGGAGTTATTTGACTTTTGTTGGGTTTAGGATGTAATACATGGAATTATTTGACCTTTGAACATTGGATTTAGTATACATGGATATATTTGACCTTTGTTGCAGACATTAAACTGTTTGCACTGATCAACTAGTATTCTGTAATTCACTGTATATTGTTTTACACCGAAGTTTTCTCATATTAGTGGTCGTTGTCATATTTATGGATCGGTTAATTTTGTGTTTTACAGAGTTCACAGTAACATACTAAACGTGTGTTTTACTCTAGAGACATTTAATGTGCCAAGGGGTACCTGGACACGGGGTCATCGTTTAATGACATACACGTAACGCCGCGCTCCCCCATTCTAGCGTCCGCGTGCTCCGTTCTATCTGTGACAACAATTCAATCTACATAGATTGCAAGACGTAACAGAATTTAAAATTGTCAATATATAATTATAGTTCTCTCTCTCTTTCTCTCTCAGCAAAAAAATAAAAATAGAAAGTTGTCTGGTATATTCTTCAAGAGGCAACCCCAATTCTTGGACCCTTCCCTGGCAATCTAGTGTAATCAAACTTATTCTATCAGCGGAACGAATTGATTATTGCTAATTTTTCGGCCATTAGTTTGTTGTCTTTCGATAGAAAATTGATAGTGTGTCATGTTATCACCAATCTTAACACATCACTTAGTTCTAGGCGGAATCTCATTACTGGAGTGTTCCCGCGTTCTCCAAACGTGAAATTAAACGCTCACAACAGAGTCCTCTGGAGAGCAAGTTCACTGACATGCAATATTCAAACTTCGACAGATGGATTTCTTCATGCTCATTCCAAGCACACCACCAGAAAGGGTTTGGAGTTCCCCGACCACCCGAGGTTGATAAAAAATATCTATAGTTTCCTATTTCTATGCAGTTTCAGTTTTAAAACATGCGAAATTTTTGGTCTATATCTACGAAAGCCTATTGGGCTCATCTTTTAAGTATGTTGTAAAATTCATCAACGTGTATTGATTTAAAAAAAATCTTATGTCACTGAAGTTGTTTGAAAGTTTATACAAACCTTAATATTTAAATAAATGTTGGGTTTTCTGTAGGGGTTTTCTGTGTTTTTATTATGGTATGGCGTCGTCCGTCCGTCCGTCCGGACCTTGTGAGCAGGTTACAGACCGAACTGTAAGCTCCAGGATTTTACAACGTAGTACATTTGATCACCATGATGAGAGGAAAATGTCGATTGTTTTTAAAGGTCAGAGATCAAAGGTGAAGGTCGTAGCATCACTTGGAAGGAAATTCAATTTTCAAGGTCAGGGGTCAAAGGACGAGGTCGTAGTATCAGTTAATATGTAAACCTTGTAGGCAGAATACAGACCGAACTATTGGAGCTAGGACCATCCAACTCGGTACACATACTTGAAATGCCAAGTGGAGGAAAGATTTGATTTTTGAAAGTCAGAGGTCAAAGGTCGTAGTATCACTTAGTAGGAAAACCTTGTGGACAGGATACAGACTGAACAAGGTCCTGGATAACATTATCTCTGATATATTCAGATGGAAATATAGATATATCGGATGACTATTTTTGATAGTAATAGTGAATGAGAAGACTGTAAGCTTGAAAGTTATGAATAGAAGCCCTGTTGCGAAAGATGAGCGCCCCTCCCCGATTTAAGAAATCAAATCAAAGCCGGGGGGGGGGGGGGGGGGGGGGGGGTTGCGGCAGCTGTAGTTGACGAAGACCCTGACTTCCTCCTCCTCCCACGAATTAGGATTTTGAAGATAGGGTAAGTTATTTTTTATGCGTGTCAAGAATTTTAGACAAGCCAAGTTCTTCCCCGGCTGCCCCCCCCCCCCCCCACCCACTTTTTACTTTGAAAAACGATGCTACATGTGTGTGCCTGAAAACCCAAAGGACACTCTGTGAGATTTTACTATCCTACACTCGATATAATGAATGATTCTATGACCTCATATTTGGCGATTTGAATAAAATTTCTAACCGTTATGTTAAAGTCGCTATGCAGAGATAACTAACTCGTTATGCAGAGATAAATGGGTTTTTCTTCTTCACATTTTCAAAATTGGGCCTATCCGGCTTTCGTAAATATAGGCCTAGACCCTCCCCTACCTAGGATCTGTGCATACATTGCAGTTCTGACTCAAGAAGTCAGTACACTGTGTCACCCTGAGAAAATCAACCTCTGCTATATAGATGATAAGATACTCGATGATCATACATTAAAATATATTTTTACAACAAAATACTCCGGAACGACCTTTGACTCTTTTGGGTTAAATTTTAGTTTCTGTCTTCCATGTCCTGTATCATGTGTAGGGATTGGAGGAGTCATATTTGAAAGTGCTAATGCCTCAGTCTCATGTCCAGCTCTCCGGAGGCTTATTGGAAATGACTTTAAAGTATTTAGTTCATTGATTCTTTCTACGCGGTTTATCCAGGAATGAATTTGTTATATGTTCAGACTTTTCTGTAAGTTTACTGGGAAATCCACCAACAAAAAGTACGTGTCCATAGAATGACCAATGTTAATCGCAGACACCTGAAGTGTGGATATTATGTACATACCCCCTTCTAGAATGAAATTATTTGTATACAGAACCAATAATTTATCCAAAATATGTGATTTCCCAACTGATCACCCTCATATTAAAGTCGTTCTGATTAGTCAGTTTCTACGTTCTGTAAGCTGACTACCTGTGAAATAATAATTAATATACAGTAAAACTCTGATATAGCGAATTTCTGGTGACCCTCCATAAAAATTCGCTATAAGCGTAATTCGCTATACGTTTATACCGAATTCATAATTCATATATAACGAATTCGTTATAAAACTGATTTGTTCTACATGTATACCAGTAATATAATAAAGCAGCAATCGATATACTTGCGTTTGTATTGTCTTTAAGAGAAATGAAGCATATATATTTTCGATAAGAAATATTTTTATACAAGAAATATACACATTGAGTTATATATGATAATTTATCTTGATGGATTATTAAGTCATGCAAGAACATGTCGAGAGAGAAATGTCAACAAAAGTATGCGCAATACATACATGTACAGTCTATTGCAATTGACATTTACTTGTTGCTTTACACAAATAAAGGAGTGTACGATAAAGTAAATGCAATCAAACTTCAAATTTGATTAACAAGAATAGTAAACAATACCGACAATATATTTGCTAAATGTATATGTAAGTATTGTTTTGCGTTAACAACCTTTTTTGAAAAAATACAAACAAAAATTTCGCAATAAGTGCGGATCCTTTATATCAATGGAAGACGGTTGTTAAAAGTCGCAAAGAGTTTAGAATGAAAAAAAATAAATTCGTTATAAAAGGTGATTTTTACGTTCATTTTTAATTCATGGGGAATAGAAATTTATTTCGTTATATCCGTAAATTCGCTATATTCGTGTTCGTTATAGACGCATATTTTTATATAGAATATATAAAGAATTTGCTGGGGAAATCGTTTTCACTTCGCTATAGCCGTAATTTCGCTATATCCGTGTTCGCTATGTTCGAGTTTTACTGTATTAGATTGCATATTTTGGATAAATTATTGGTTCTGGATAAAAAAATTCTAGAAGGGGTGGGGGGTATGTACATAAGATCTATATAATTACAAGCTATCCACACTTCATGTGCGTGTGATATTAATTAATGTTATTTGTCGAAAAAAAATGACAGGAATTCCTAACAAAGGGGCCAAAATTCCATCAGTATAATTTATGTTCGTCATATGTCATCTAGTCACACAAAATGTGTATGATTTGAAGAAGTGGTGGGAAGAAAACCATCTTGTACTGGTAGCGAATTGTGATATCAGCTATCCTGCATTTTGTTCCTACTACTTTTAAATGGAGAGTTAGTAATGATAAAAGTACCATACCACCCCCTAAGTAGTTTTGGCCATTCTATACATGTATGAAATGAAAACAGGAGTATATCAAAAAGTAATTATATATATTTATTATGTATAGCTTCAACTAATCTTGTAAAATTTTGTAGGTGGGTGTCTTTAAAAGATTTTGAGTAGAACAGCAACAGTTGAGAGGTTGCAAATTAGAGGAGCAAAAAGACAACAGAATGTGGCATGAAAAGACAAAAAATAATGAAGCTAGTGAGCCAAATTAAGGTTTGCTTTTGTCATCTTGTTGTCTTTTTGCTTGGAAATGACAAACAGATGACAATGGCACAAATGAGCCACCATACTGAGTGCTTGTTTTGCGCTCTCTTACACTCACAGTAGCACTGTCAACATATTACGATCTATTGTATCAGAAGCTTTATATACTGTACTAATTTCTCGATTTTCAAATTTGTTTATTACAGTGAAACATTTCACAAAATAGAGAAATGCATAAATTTACAATCAGAAATTTCACGATTTGGAGGTCTGGACCAGCTTATCTGTAGAAATTTCATGATTTGGAGGTTTGGACCAGCTAATCTGTAATACCATGTGGCACTTCATCATTTCTAGCTGCAGATTCTATTTAACTTTCTGCATGTTTTCTTTCTAGAATAATTATTTTAATTTCCTTTGTTTCAGTTGCATTTTCTGGTGATATATCATTAGCTGATGAAGACATACATTTTAGCAGTATTCCACAAAATAGCAGCAGAAATGCATTTAATGAACTCTATGAACTTCAAGTTGAAGATGTAGGTGCTGCATCAAAGTATAGTGACAAAGAATATTATTCTAGAATAGAGAAATATCTTTCAAGAAAACCCACACATAAACCAAAGACAGTTTTAAGTGAAGAACAGAAAAGAAAGAAAAAATTAAAGAAACAAAAGAAAACCAGATGCCCAAAAGGGTGAGTAAAACTTTTGTGATAAGAAAATATTTCAAATGAGTGATTTGTGAGCATTATTTATCAGAACTTTAACAGTTCAAATCAACAAATTGCATGTCAAAATATTTTTAATTTAAGTTCTTCCCGAGTCAAACAGGCTTAATTTCTTCAACACATTAGAATAACCCTCTGACACTATCAGTGTGCGAAATTAACCATGGACCGATAGACAATGTCTATAGAAAATCGAATCGGTCTATAACGATCGAAATAGCTATAGACCGACTTGTCTATAGGAATTCTGAGTAAAAAAAAACCTGGTTTCCTGCCGCTTATTAAACATATATGAGAAGCAGGACCAGTTTATAGATATTACGCTAAACGAAACGTAGAAGTGACTCAGATGAGGAATCGGACTGAAACTGAGCTGGAACAAAATGAAAAATAAAACGGAATTCTAATTGAAAAGCTTGTGCATGAAATTGAAAAAGAATATAATTAAAATATCATGAACGAATTACCAAAATCAAATTTGTGTCTATTATTTATTTTTTGATAACAATGAATATTGCATGTTAAATTTTGGTCTATAGGAATTTGTTGTGGTCTATAGGAAATGAAATGACTATGGACCGAAAGTCTATAAGACTTTAAAGTTAGTTTCGCTCACTGCACTATTTCAGTATCATATGTTTTATATCTGAAAATTAGCTGAAATGAATACCAAAAATCGATAGGAATAGTAGACTACTGTTCTATTAATCATTATATGTACATCTGTGAGTATATACTCACAGTAAATGGGGAAATGATTGCGGTGGTTTTAATTGCGCTGTGTTCGCGGTCGGGGATTTTTCCGCGAAATTAAAACAACCGCAATCATTTGGCAAGTGTGGCACAATACGTTTCGAACAGTTACCAGTAATCAAAATAAAATTTGAATTCCGCGAAAATAAAATCACCGCAATTAGACCAATATGGAAAACCTCGAACTTTTAGCACCACGAAATTATAAAACCAATTACAGTATTGTCAATTGATGTAGTTATTGTCCATTATATAATTTCAGTAGCTATATACTTATTCAAGCTCCAATGACCAGCAAATATCAGACAAAAAGTGGAACATTTTACATACAGAAGATTTTTAGCTCACCTGAGCTGAAAGCTCAAGTGAGCTTTTCTGATCGCCTGTTGTCCGTCGTCTGTCCATCCGTCTGTTTGTAAACTTTTTACATTTTCAACTTCTTCTCCAGAACCACTGGGCCAATTTCAACAAAACTTGGCCAAAAGCATCCTTGGGGAAAGGGCTTTCAAATTTTTTTCAAATGAAGGGCCATGTCCTTTTCAAAGGGGAGATAATCATAAAAATGCAAAAATAGGGTGGGGTCATCTAAAAATCTTCTCAAGAACCACTGGGCCAGAAAAGCTGAGATTTACATGAAAGCTTCCTTACATAATGCAGATTCATGTTTGTTCAAATCATGGCCCCCAGAGGTATGATGGAGCCACAATAGGGGATTAATGTTTTACATACAAATATATAGGTAAAAGCTTTAAAAATCTTCTTCTCAAGAACCACTGAACCAGAAAAGCTGATATTTACATGAAAGCTTTCTGAGATATTGCAGATTTAAGTTTGTAGAAATCATGGCCCTTGGGGGTAGGATGGGGGCCACAAGGGGGATCAAAGTTTTACTTACAAATATATAGGGAAAATCTTTAAAAATCTTCTAAAAAACTACTGGGCCAGGAAAGTTGAAATTTACATGAAAGCTTCCTGACTTAGTGCAGATTCAAGTTTGTTAAAATCATGGGCCCCGGGGGTAAGATGAGGCGACAATAGGGAATCAATTTTTACATACAAATATATAGGGAAAATCATTAAAAATCTTCTTCTGAAAAATCACTTGGCCAGAAAAGTTTACATTCACATGAAAGCTTCCTGACCTAGTCCAGATTCAATTTTGAAAAAATTATGGCCCCCAGGAGTAGTTTGGGATCAAAAAGTTTTACCTGCGAATATATAGGAGAATCTTTAAATATGAGCCAAGGTGACTCAGATGAGCGATGTGGCCCATGGGTCTCTTGTTTATTGTATGCCTGTCTAAGATGGGACATATTATGGTATGGCGTTCATGTCCATTCATTTGCTTTTTTGTGTCTGGCTCATAACTTAGATTATATATTATATGAGACCTAAAATCATCAAACTTTGTCAGCTGACATTTTGGGTAGATGGCTGGTCACTAGCTGTTACCTTTGATTAAGCTGATATGGCCAAATATGGCAAATCCCTGTTTGACTCATAACTGGGCTAGAATCATCAAACTTGGTCATCTAATGCATCTCAGGTAGAAGATGTGTCACTGACCTTCAAAAAGGTCAATATGACCTTCAATTAAGATTATATGGTCATATGTGTCATAACCCTTGTTTGGCTCATGTAGATTTTAGTCCTAGAATCAACAAACTTTGTCAATTCATGCATCTGTAGAGAACTGTAAATTGCAGCTTAAAATTGGGTCATGAAAACTTCTTTTTGAAAATCACAAGTATTAAAAAAAGAAGGGAAGTAATCCCTTCATATGTAAGAGGGTAATGCAGTAACCCTATTAAAAAATCATTACATAAAGAAATACACTTTTTTCATGAAATTGAGTTACTGGTACATAGCAGTATATATAAATAATTATTTCATTTCCAACAAAAGTGATATAAATCTATGCAATCTTGTACTACAAAATTGGCAAATACTTACCAATTAAGCACATTACACAACAGATAAAGAAAATCCATTTAATATCTTAATGGAATAATGATATAAGCTATGGTATTTCAAGGATACCAAAGATCATTTTGATAAGAGCCAGATTGCATTTGTCCAGTTAAAGATTCTATTTGTGCCATTGTGGTATAATGATCTAATTAAGTCATAGTATTCAAGGAGTACACTTGGAGTTTGCAAAGGTCATTTTGATAAGAGCGAAATTGCACATGTGCATATTAAACATTAATTAATGAGTATAAAGTAAGGAGTCTGTGGAAATGATTTGTCACTCCTTTAATGGGGCATTTCTTTGTACAACCCAAAATTGTTAAGGAATTCATATCATGTGAAAGAAATCGAAATACATGTAATAATATATAAATATTGCATGTAGTTGAGGGTAACCCCCGAGAAAATCAATGTCAACTGAGGCGTAGCATGATGAAAAAAGTGCTGAAAACCAAGAGGAACAGACTGACTGACGGAAAGACAAGTGGGAAACCTTTAATCCCCTTCAGTTCATAATAATATAGTAAATTTAATTCAATTTATTGTTTATTGTTAATTTTACTTTTTTTTTTTAAAAATTGATCTTTTGATGAAATGTTTCTGGAAATAGGCTTTAAGTTTTCATCATCTAACATACCAAGAGGCATGTTGGATTAGAAGGGGGATTAACAGGGGTATAGAATTACACTTTCCCGTTGCCCGGGGCAAGTGCAATGTCATCTCGGGAAACAGACCTAGAGTGATAAGCTTACTCACACGGGAAAGTAATACCGAGCAAAGCTCGAACGGGCCAAAGACCCATCTGCGAAGCAATTCTCTAAAGGTAACACGTATGTAAATGAAAAAATGAGAAAATCAGCAAATGAATAGAGATAATCTCTACATACGTTCACTGAAAATTTTGTGATCCATATGGGCGCCGCCATCTTGCTTTGTTAATTAGTTGCTTATCTAGAGTTATTCCTGTTTTTATTTTGAATGCCAAAAATACAAGACTGACGTGTAATTTGTAATTCAAACACCCAGTTTATTAAAAATGAATGGTGTAATTATTATTGTTACAGTTTTTAGTCAATCATTAAATAGAAAAACAGTAACACGACTAAATAGATGAACGAGTTCATGAGTTTCTCTAAATAAGAATATATGATACTTACGCTTACTTTTTTACCATTTTGAATTTATTGGTTAATTTTGTTTAGTTTTAACGGCCTTTTTAATTGCAAACTGGATGTATTTTTGTTTATAATTGTTTACTTTGAAAGAGAAAAAAAGTTGAGGCTAAATGTGACGTCACATTGCACGGTTTACGTCACCTTGCATGTCATTTCCCGCGTTAAATGTATAGGCGGATCCTGTAAAACTGTTATCCCCATATTAAACTGGTACCCTGTTGACCTCGCTTCTCTCGTGTACAACAGGTAAGCGCCAATTTTTGACAGCCAGGATTTGGACTGTATCGTTATCTCGCGTGTATAACAAGAGTTCCTTTCAAAACAACAAAGACGCTAACTTTTACGTCACAGTCGACTACACTGCGTTACGAATATACAGTGAAGTAGGCCTATGAAGCGCGAAACTTTGTAACGTAGCGCAGTAGACTTTGACGTCATAACTAGACTACGACTCTACCATTCGGAATCTCTCTAGTGAGACATAACCATCAACTGACCAATTAAATCGACTCATTTGGGCTAAACAAAATTTCATATAATATATACATGTATATTTTTAAATCTACCGTACTTAACGGAATTATGATTATCACTTGGGATACGCCAATGACCATAACATGCTTCGCTCAGTCCAACGGTCACACCGTATACATATTAATATAGCATGTTTACTCATGGAATGTGTGACATTATTTTAAATTTTTTCATTTTAGTAAAACATTTTGATTGTATTTAATCACATTTCCGCTATATTTACATCTTTAAACAGATGCTGCTTTATTTATCTTTTATTGTCTTCCTCACTGACAAGAGTTGCATGCACTCTGTTCCACTTAGCCACTCAGAGTTGCACTAAATGCACCTCCTACACAGGAGAGCTCTTATCTCAAAATTTGTGTATTTTTGCTAATTCATGTAAAAAAACTCATTTTGCTTATTGGCCTAAACCAATAGGTTGTTTCATGCAGGCTCCCCCTCCTTTGAAATTTTTAGATCCGCCTAAGAGATTAGTGTGTGTAATTATCTTTTAAAAGCATTTTTATTTCCAATGTCTGTAAAATTAACCATTTTATTTCTTAATGATGAGTTTGTTTTTCCAAATGTGTGTGTTATTTTGCCTGGCTGGAGGAGACCTAGCTGCAGAACTGTAAATAGCTCTCTGAAAAAATATTTTGACGGAACAGAGTGTTCCGTCAAAATATTTTTTCTGAGAGCTACAGTTCTGCAGCTAACCTTCTCCAAGAATAGCTGGACATGAAAGACAGAGAGAAAAAATTAAATCATACTATGGTCTTCTTTTGGATGATGCTAGCCCTATGATTGTAGATCTACTTTCTAATAGAAAATTTCTATTCTGTCTCATAAACGTTAAGGTAATTCCCCATACCACATCTTAATAGTGAAAAACCGACATATTTCTATCAAAATTTGCATGTATTTTGTCGAGGATGTATATTGACCAAATTCACGAAGAAAAATATGTTTAGTGGCCTTTCCCAGAGTACAGTCGCTTCTAAAAATAGAACACATCACTTTAAAACAAGCAGTGTTAATATACATAGATTTTAAGGCACTGTCTTTATTAAAACGATAGAAATATGTTTCTTTCATATGAATTGAAGAAAATGTATTGTATTTTACTGTTTTCAATAAAAAATTCTAACTTTACTATGGAGCTTACTAAATCCATAGCCTACGTCACATGAACACTAACATGACGTCACAATAGATGAAAAAATAAAATTATATCGTCAGATCTAGTTGGAACAAACAAGAATGATTTTTACATTTTTAACGCTCATTCAGAGAATGCTAACCTATGCTCAAGTTACAAATTTTTGGAAATTCGAATATTTTAAAACACCCGAATTCTGCACTCCTCGCCCCCACAGGTACTTGTGGACAGGACTTCCGGTATCCCTTCTTCTTATATTTTTGAATGTTCAATTCTAGGGCTGTCACGGTTCCAAAAAAATTTGGGTCGGGTCGGTTCTAAATTTTTTACTTTGGGTTTGGGTATTTCGGTTCGGGTCTATATAACTATTTTAAGAATCTAATATACAGTTAAAATAAAAAACCTTTATAATGTATTTAGTCACAATAATTACTCGGGGACGTGGACTGAGGTTTAGACTCGACATCCATGGTACTTAGAAACAGCATTGTCACTTCTACTCGTTTCCATCCATGCTTTTAATGTTTTGTCATTGACGATGTTGCTCCTGTGGCGTATTTTCAATGCGTCCAACATATCTTACATGTACTGTCATTATTTACAGTTTTGTCGACAATGCCATCATTTAACAATTGATCAAAATACAGCCACCTTTGAGAATTTTGGCGACATAAAGAAAACGACATAATGATTCTATTTGAAAAACCAAACCGAAATACGGAAAATGGAACCGAACCCGACCCGAACAACACGACCCGCAATTTTCGGTTATTTCGGGTACCCGTTGCAGCCCTATTCAATTCCTTGGGTATTTTGAGTGTATTTTTGATAAAATATGTAACTTCAGGGTGTTTATAGTTCAATGGCACACACAATTTTCACATATAACCCGTTTTATAAAAATGTCGTATCACCGATCATAATATAGGAACTGAATTTGCAGAAATCTCATGGGAATTACTAAATGACTGTATGTCATAATGCAATGTGTATGGCCTCAGAGAGTTAACGACTTCACAATGTATAACTATATTAAGCATTTTCTCTCCCGAGCGTTGTTTTGTATATAACTGGCTTGTTTGTAATATTGCGATTCGTATGTTGTTGTTTTGTAATTCTAAATTTTTGTTGTTTGCTTTCAAACTTGGTCTAAAATTCACCAAAATGTCATCGGGTTCGTTGAATGTGTGATAACGTTCGTGACTCATGAATAACGTTTCTAACGTTATTTGACGTGGTCTGGGGAATTACCTTAAAAGGAGTGAAAATATCCATTATAATTGTGGTCTATAATAAGAAGAGTAGAAGTATTACATGTGTAATGGGAAAAGAGAAAATGCAATGGACCAGACCAGGATTTGAACCTGGGCCCCCAGAATTTCTAATCATGAGCTCTACCAACTGAGCTATCTGGCCACCAGCGATCGAATCCGGCTGACCGCTACACATGTATATAGGCCCAATTCACAAATCGTGTACCTATACTTGCAAGCTTTAGGGCCTTTCTGGTTCATCATACTGGATACTGGGTCTTAATGAAAAATTGCATCGTCATCATATTTTCAAACTTACCCAATATCCGATAACTGAATTCTTTCTTCAGGATTTAGGTTGGAAGGGAAAACCAAAATGTAAATATAAAATAATGAATAACGTCTCTCTGTGAACATGATGATATGAACTGCAATTGCTCTGCTGGCATGTATTCCATGACTGGTAATGTGCGTCATGCTCTGCTGGCATGTATTCCATGACTGCTAATGTGCGTCATGCTCTGCTGGCATGTATTCCATGATTGCTAAATAATGTGCGTCATGCTCTGCTGGCATGTATTCCATGACTGCTAATGTGCGTCATGCTCTGCTGGCATGTATTCCATGATGATTGCTAATGTGCGTCATGCTCTGCTGGCATGTATTCCATGATGACTGCTAATGTGCGTCATGCTCTGTTGGCATGTATTCCATGATGATTGCTAATGTGCGTCATGCTCTGCTGGCATGTATTCCATGATGACTGCTAATGTGCGTCATGCTCTGTTGGCATGTATTCCATGATGACTGCTAATGTGCGTCAGGGAATATACCAGCAGAGCAATGCAGTTCATAACGTCATGTTCACTGAAAAGTGTTATTTATATTTCTTAGGTAGACCATTTAATTCTAAATTGTTCCAGAAGGTACGAAACTTGATTAAAACTTTTTAAAAAAATTAAGTTGGTTTGACTTGCGAAGAACCTTGAGGTTGGAAGTAATAAAAGTAGATCTTATTTGTAGTGATCTTATTTGTAGTGATAAAATATGCAGAGAATTAAGACGAAAGCAAAGAAAGGAGGAAAGACTGAAGAGAAAAGAAGACAGAAGGCAGAAGAGACTATTAAAAAAACAAAAAAGACTCAGGAAAAAGCAAAGACTATCAAAGTTAAAAAGAGGTTTAAAGAATGATAAGGTTACAAGGACGAAGAGAGCAGCGACCGCAAGACCAGAAAGGTTGTGGGATTATGGAGTCATTCCATATGAAATTGAGGCTAACTTTAGTGGTAAGCATAATTTACAATGAATACAAGTAACCATTGACAAGTCACATTATGGCAGTCTGTCCTCTTTTTGCCATAAGGAAAATGATTTGGCAGTATGTCTACCTCTAGAATTTGTTAGGGCCATAATTTTGTAATGCATGAATTGTAGAAGTTTCTTGTACTTTATACACATGTTGCTTGTGACCAGGACTTGGTTGAGGATCGTGACCAGGACTTGGTTGAGGATCATGAGCCACATTTTTGAGTCACCTGAGTTACTCGGGTGATGTATTGCTGTCTGTTTTCATCCATCATCGTGCGTTGTTTGTAAAATTTCTTCTCTGGAATGGCAAACAATTTTGGTATATAATATATATGGGTAAAGGGGAACAAAAATTGTAATTTCATGGTCTCCATCTCTCTCTGAGGCCTGAGGGGTGTGGCCAAAACCATCAAAATTTATATAATTTTAAAAAATCTTCTTCACTCATGGATATCAAGCAGCCAATCTATTGACATGATTATAATATGCAGTGAGCCCTTGACCAAAACCATTTAATTCATGACCCTTGGGTTCAGGTTTCATGCCACAGGGTGAGGCTAAGTTGATCATGTATACTGAATATGCATTATATCGTAGAAAATCTTCTTTTAATTACTTCCGAACAATGAGCCCTATACCACAGGGTTCAACAGTAACAGGACCACAGGTCCACTGGTAAAAAAGTTTAAGTGGACCTTCTCAAACTCTAGTGTCTGCATTGTTATCAGTCATTACTTTGATTGAATAAAAAAATAAACAATTTGTATTTATAATTCATTCAATTAATTGAAGTATACATGTACTTGCAGCACATGCTGCATTTCATTACTCCTGTGGCAGCCTTGCTAATCAGCCGAGAACATACAGGTAGCCATGACTACTGAAACGATCTACACCTCTTTTTGCTTCATACCTCTTCAGTGTCTTTATCTTCACCCCTGGTTTTAGTTTTTCCAATGCAATGCCCAATCATTGTTTCGTAACATTTTTTTTTCTGTTATTAACTTCCAGCCACAATATTTTTATTAAGTTTTACCATATTACATGTATTTCCCGTAAAAAAGGTATTTATTATCTATGGATTGATTTCTGGTGAAAACAAATAACAAAGACTATTAGCATTTTGATTTCTTTTATTGAAAAAAATTTAAGTGATTCACCTAGGATATCAGATGTACCATCCCAATTGATGGACTCCGGCCGCTGGTGTCAAACCCTGTACCAAAACTGTGACCTGGGTTTAAGGTTCATGCTCCAGGGTGGAGCTAAGTTGGTCATGTATTGAAACGCATTAACAGTGTTAGAATTCTCATGGGCTTGAATGTACTCTTTTGTTAGCTGACCTGTTTTTATATTCTTATGAGGCAGAATTTATTCAAAAGCTTCTACATGAGAAGAAAAAATCTCATGCTGTGGCCTTTAATTTGACATTAACGTATATCAACAGTGTTATCTATTAACAATAATTATTTTCATTCATATGTTGATTCGATATATCCCAGTGAACTTGAAATTAAAGACACCACAGTCTTCCACATCTGCTTTGTACTTAGATATTTTATTTAACATAGATGTTAATTGCAAACTAACAACTCCACTTTATGATAAATGGGATGACTTCAGCTTCTCCATCTTCAACTTCCCATATGTAGCAATATTCCATTATCACCTGCATGCAGATGTCTCTCAACTGATTTGATATGCAAGAGCTTGTTCTGCATATGATCAGTTTTAAATCAAGGCAGCTACTGAACAAATTGGTGTTACAAGGGTTTCAACAGTCTTGTTTAAAGTCGGCATTTTGCAAATTCTATGGTCATTATAATGATCTAGTTTGCCAATACAACCTGTCATTGGGTCAAATGCTGTCTGACGTGTTTCATACCAATCATTAGGTTGTTCTTTACGCACTGATTTTGACTACGGATTACTTCATGTGCCTGATCAAGATATAAGGCTCACGGCGGATGTGACCAGTTGACAGGGGATGCCTACTCCTCTTAGGCACCTGGGCCGGGATTCATAAAGATTCTAAGAAAATTCTTAGATCTCATACTTAAGTAGTAAAAATATTCTTAGCTAAGAAAAATACTTAAGTATTAATTCATAAAAATGTTAAGCATAATTCTTAACTAAGTTTCAATCTTAGAAAAATGAAACACTTAAGTAGAAATTCTATGGCAACGCGAACGATTTCCCGGAATTTTTACCGCACTTTCCAGCAAAAGAGGTAAAAAGTTGAGGACAGTGATGTCAACAACAACATCATGGAGTCCAAGCAGACGAAAAGAAAGCCTAATTGGAATTCTGATGAAACGCTTGCCTTGGCTTCGTTAGTAGAAGAGAACAAGCATATCCTGAGGGGGAAATTAGGGCCCACTTTAACCTCAATATATCAATATATATTCTGGTACTGTGTTACCTGAGTATGTGATAGTCAGGTGCATGTGACATGTACCACCCCTCCCCCTTTTATTTACAAAATAATTAATAATGTACCCTTTATTTACATGTCAGTGAAATATAACAATCAAAGTAGATATATATTTTATTATTTTATAGATTACATGCAAGAAAAGGAATTTAAATTCTAAGAATTGCAATAATCAAAAAGAGTCAAAGCTGAAATTGCACAGTCTAAAGAATTGACAGCTGTTTACATCACATTTATGTGACATTATATTTTGAATTTGACGTTACCTAACTAATATTATCCATATCCATGATGCAGTATCTGCATTTGATTTCAATTCATGAAAGTGCCAGTATATATATTTTATAATTTATATGTTGAAACACTTTTACATTCTTATTTTGTCCCCCGCCCCATTTTTTAAACAATACATGCAAGAAAGAGGAGAAAATTTACAATAAATGTAAATTGGAATAATAATACTAATACTACTAATAGTATTAAAACCAAATATTGAATTGGTTTTTATTTAGTTTCATGTTTACACCCCTCCATTTAGAAACTGTTGGATCCACCCGATTTTTTCTCAAATAGGGGGCGCTTAAGTTTCGAACTAATTTTACACCAATCAGACTTTATTAATACCAAGAGGGAAATATGGATGTGAAAAAAGCAAAGACTTGTTTATCATGTTTATTTAAAATATTGAAAGGTGTGCATGTGGCATGTGTATGAAAGAAGATTTTAAATCTTTACCTGTTGTAATTCAACTGCGATGGTTGGTTTGGTCTCAGAAAAGGAGTCAATAACCAACGTTTGGAGGGATATCCGCTGTCGCCAAGTAAATGTGTGTGAATGGGGATGTGATTATTTTCGAACAGGACTCTCAAACCACTTTCGTTAAGGATTCGGGAATCGTGAGTGGAGCCTGGCCATTTAGCAACAACATCAATGATTCTATATTTTGCATCAAAAACAACTTGTGTGTTAATACTGTGGTAGTTATGTCTATTGACATATTCATTTTCATATTCGTGTGGTGCAATTATTTGAATGTGGGTACCATCGATGGCGCCTACTATCCCTGGGAAGCCCGCGATTGCGTGAAAAGACTCTTGGTTTCTTCTAATTTCTGCTGCGCTAGATGGAAATTGTACAAACCGACTGATCATAAGAGGGGAGGTAAGGCTTGCCAGTGTTACGGTAATGGCCCGTGAGACAGTTGGCTGAGAAACACCCATGTCATCGCCGTTGCACAGCTGCATTTTGCCCGTAGCTAGAAACCTCAAAGTAAGAAGAACTTTCTGGAGAGAGGATAATGCCATATTACGCCGAGAGCCACTAGATATTTGATCACGAATAAGTGATTCCACAAAAAGGATTCCACCTGAATCAAGGCGAAAACGTTCGATTAGTTCACGATCACTGTACTGCCGTAAACAGTTTTCTCTCTCTCTAAAATTCCTTCTGTGAACTATGTTGGCAGCCATTTTATTTGTGAACTTAAGAAATTCTGAAAACTTAAGTCTGCTACAGACTACACTTACTTTTAAGAATTGTTTAAGAATTTTCTAAGAATTAAGTTGTTTTATGAATAAAACTTAAGATAAAAACTCATTCTTAGCGTTACTTAAGTAGTTTTTATTGATTTAAAAAATTTCTTATACTTAAGCATAACTTAAACATCTTTATGAATCCCGGCCCAGGTCCCACCTCTGGTATATCCAGGGGTCCGTATTTGTCCAACTTTTAATTTTGTATTTGTAATAGGAGTTATGAGATTGATCACTGTTCATTATCTTCACCTTTTCATCTTAGAAAATCTTCTTTATTTCTGGACATTAAGGAGGCAAAATGTTTGCATGATTAAATGGTCATTGAGCATATACCAAAATTGTTAAATTCATGACCCTAGGGTTCAGGTACCAGAGTGGGGCTAGATAGTGATGAAATGATTATCGCCAATGATCGATTGTCGGTCGTTCAGAAATCTATGATGCTACTAATCGATTACAAAATAAAAGCCACCGTCATCGTTAACCAAAAAAATCAAATCCGGAAATCACTTCAATTTTGTTGAGATATTATTTTCTGTATATCAAACCTGATTTTAAAAAAACCAAAATGGCGGGATAAATGAAGGACGGTAACAACAACATTCAACAGTCAGATAAAGGAGTCTGTCTCTGATGTCTTTGAGACTTTGTGATTATAAATAAATTCCATTAGGCCAATTCAACTTAATTAGTAGATTATCATCCAGGGTCAGCAAAAAGTATGGGGCGGGTGGGAGGATTTTATTTATTTTCTTTATTTTTAGAGAAAAATATTAACGACAAACAAGTTGTTTTTTTTCAACAGATCCGTATCATTTAATGGCAGATGGATATCAATCTATGCTATTTTCATACACTAATTCCAGGTTAAGCTTTAATTTAAGGATTATAACAAAAATATACCTAACATCTTCAAGATTTACATCTGAAAGAACGCGAGGAATTAAGAAAACCATATAAATATATTTTCTTCACGTGGCTTTTCATGTTCCTATACCGGAAATGTAAACAAGAAGTGTAAATACCAGAGTCGGACATGAAAATATTCTGGAAATTGCAAGTTTCGCAAGATAAAAAAAATCGGGGCGGGCCAATTTTTGAGGGGCGGGCGGGGATGATAATCTATCAATTAAGTTGAATTGGCCTTACTTGATATATTGAAATTCTGATAAAGAAAAAAAAGAAGAATTCAGATGTTGTTTCTGTATGTTTAATGATTCAGTTGTCTATTGTAAGAAGAAGGAAAAACCACTTAAATGACAATTCTGATTATAATTGATTACGTGTGTTTGATTATTACCGATAATTGATTATGGTTTTTGGTCCGATTGCCCATCACGAGGGCTAGATTGGTCATATGCAATATGTATAATTGAAAATGCAATTGAAAATCTTCTTTACTGCTGGACATCAAGCAGACAAATTGTGAGATTTTTATGAGCAATGTGAAATTTATGACCCCTGGGTTCAGAGGTGAGGTTTAGTTGATCAAATGTTGAAAATGCAGTATGTTTTGGACATCAAACAGGCAAACTGTTTGCATGATTATAATGAGCAATGAGCCCTCTTTGAAAACTAAAAATCATTTGCCTTGGGTTTAGGCCCTAGGTAGGGCTAAGTTGGTCATATATTGAAGATGCGTTATATTTGAAAATTGTCTTCACTTCTTAACATCTACATGTAGTAGTCAAACTGTTTGTTTGAATATAATATTGAGTATGCAAAAAGCCCTCATCACTAAACCAAACATCTGAAATCCATGGAGCCTACCTGGATTGAGGCCAAGTTGGGGAAAAGTTGATCACATTGAAAATGCATTATATTTCATCAAAGATCTTTTATATTTCTGGACACCCAGCAGAAAAACTGTTTGCATTATTATACTAAGCAACTGGCCCTTTATACCAAAATTGTGAAATTCATGCCTGATGATTAAGGAGTAATTTCTGGTCCCAGAATAGGACTGTATTGATCATTTGTTGACAAATGCATTAACTTCCAAAATTTCCTTTTTATTCCTGTACATCAAGTACACAAACTCTATTCATCTTTTTGAGCGTTATGTTTTCTGCTAAATGTACTGAATATTTAGAGTTTTAGAACTCAAACAGAAAACTGTAGTTTGTTGTGATATGTCATCTAAAAATGATTGTAAGTTTTAAATTGTATGTGATAGTTAAACCAGTAAATCTATCATCTAGTACAAAGTATAGAGAAGTATAACAGGTACGGAGGTTACACAATGATTTCTGAAGCCCAAAACTATGCATACTCAGGTGACGGCTAAGGCCCATGGGCCTCTTGTTCCTTTTTGTTAACTTGCATTACAAAATTTATATGAAAAGATTCCTATACAGTTCCTATGGTAAATTTTGGGAATGAAGTGTAAATTATTTTCCAGAGCAATAGTCCTGTTAGGGTAGTTCTTGTTTAACAACGTTTGGAGACTTATTGTGTTTGCTTGGTTCTTATCATTCTTTCGCTTCTTCTTCCGCTTCTTTCTCACGCCTAAAACTCTTCAACACTATTCTCCGTAACCAGTCAATGAAAGTAATAGATATTCAAGGATATGATAGGCCAATGTAATGAGATGTGCAGAAATGTTTCTGCTTTCAGATTGAAGGGGGTTAGGGTACATTGGGGGGGGGGGGGGGGGGGGGGGGGGGGTGTCAGGTAACATAGAAAAAAATAATTCCAAATTTCAACTGATATAACTTGACAAATATGATGGATAGAGCCCTGGGGTCTACAAATTGGTATCAAGGTCAAGTGACATCAGTGACCTTGACCTCTGACCATGAACATTAGAACTGGTATAACTTTAAAACCGGGACTAATAGCGACATGGGATCTTCAGAAATGGCAAGAAAATTACAGGACCTACAAACTAGTATCAAGGTCAAGTGACTCCAGTGACCTTGGCCTTGAACATATAAACTCATATACCTTTAGAACTGGAATTGATAGAGACATGGAACCTTCAGAGATAAGATCTACAAACTAGTATCAAGTCAAGTGAGTCCAATGACCTCTGACCTTAGAACATAAAATTGGTATTTCTTAAGAGCCAGGTCTGATAGGGATATGGTGTCTTCAGAAATGATGGAAGGATGATGAGATCTGCAAATTAGTATCAAGGTCAAATGACTCCAGTGACCTTGACCTTGAACATACAGTTTATATCAGTGATTCCGAAGGTCCGTCGGACATTGGCAAATGTCCGGTAATTTTTGTTTTGGTCCAATCAATATCAGTTGTTGGCCGGACCAAGTGTCCGATAATTTTTTTTCCAATGAAATTTTCAATTTTTAGCAGCATGTCCCAAAATTTATTCTGTTCTTTAGTCATTGCAAACAGAAAACGTGTTTAGATTTAACTCACATATTTATCAAACTTGCAATCATCTTCAATTCCCCTGAGAGGGTGATAATACAATTGAGCAATATCCCATGAAACTACAGACGTCTTTGAAGCGTTTGAATTAGGTAATAAATAACACGTAAATAAAGCGTTTAAACTATACTTTGATCAAGAAGTACTTGAACAACATGGGCACATTTGATTGAACAATTTGCATTTGAGTTACGCGGATTGCTCGAGTTTATAAAAAACCCGTGTATTTCATAACACTAGACTAGTGTTGAACACGGGTTGGTAAAGTTTACTTGGGCTAATAAAGTACGTCGCCGATGCCATTCTGGGCCAGAAAGTTCAAATTTACACGAAAGCTTCTTGACATTTTGTTAAAATCATGGCTCCCCCGGGGGTAGGGTAGGGCGACAATAGGGGGGTCAAAGGTTTACATGGGAATATATAGGGGACATCTTTAAGAATCTTCTTCTCAATAAAAACTGGGCCAGAAAGTTCAAATTTACATGATATTTTAAGCTTCCTGATATAGTGTAAATTCAAGTTTGTCAAAACCATGGCCCCCAAGGATAGGATGGGGCCACAATAGGGGATTAATTTGCATATAAAATTTTGGTCTGGTAAAATGTGATTTGGTCCAGTAATATCTCAACCATTACTGGACCAAATGTGCAGTAAGTACCAGAAGACCTTGGGAAGCACTGTTATATAATTTTAGAACTGGAATTGATAGAGATAATGATAAGAGGATGATAAGATCTACAAACTAGTATCAAAGGTCAAGTGAGTCCAGTGACCTTGGCATATGACATTAGATCATAAACTTAGTATTACTTTAAGAACTAGGTCAGATAAAGGGATAGAATCTTCAGAAATATTAAAAGGATGATGGGATCTACAAATTGATATTAAGGCCAAGTGACTCAGTGACCTTGATCTCTGACCTCTGACCTGATCTGGTATAACTTAAGAACTGGGATGTATACAGACATGGAATTTTCAGAAATGATATAAGGATGTAGTGACCTTGATTATAAAAACTTGTATAACTTTAGAATTGGGACTGATATAGACATTAGATCATCAAAAATGATGAGAGGATGTTTGGACTTACAAACTAGGATCAAGGTTAAGTGACACCAGCTTCACTGAAGGGAAAAAAAGAGGATTTTTTGAAAAATTTCAAAATCAAAGTCTGCATGATCTAGATTTTTAAATGAAGTCATTTTGTCAATGGAGGAAAATAGTAATACTCAGAAAAAGCCACTTTTATACAGCCAGTACTTTGTTTGGGAGACTTTATAATCGCGGGTAGATTATAATCATATCTTGTTGTGTATCGTAGTTCTAGTGATCACTATTAAAATCTATGAATGATTTCACTCGAGAAACTTGAAAAACTTTGTCTTGTAACTAATCTTTATAAAATTCATTGGAGGTTTTTGAAGGAAAGATAAGGCCAATTAGTGTGTGCAAGTATCTGCTGAAAAATGTACTCTGACTTCCCAGTCCTAAATCTTACATTCTAAATTTCTCCTGTCAGTAGACGTCAAAAGAGAAAGATTGAATTATCCCATGTTGTGTTTTATTCTTGTTAACAAGATGCCAGTGTTGATTTCAACTGATAAACCTTTCAACGATAGTAGAACACACATAAAGTCTGAAGGTTTAGACAAAATACATTTCCTTGGTTTTGAAATCAGCACCCTGAACATTTATCATTCTCTTTGTAATCCAGAATCCATCTACAGTCTACTCCACTTATATTGAAGCCACTGGGGGTTTTGGTTTTTCCTGATAATGGCCAAAACCCGACTGGTGGATTATTCTGCCATAGAAGCTAGGTGCATGCAAAATGTTGGAAAACTAGACTAGCATGCATTCCTATAAACCAGTATATCATCTAGTAAACTAACATGTGAGACTAATAAACAAGAAATGAAGTCAAAAATATGGCTGTAGCGCTGAGGACATGATCAAATGAGAAGCTATTTCAAAATCTGGGAAAGGTTTAGTCCATGTATTCACCCTTATGAAGTCAGTGGGTTTGTTGATCTGTGCAGAATTTTCCCTTTTGGTTTCTTGCAGTATCTGACCAACTTGGGTCATCATGTCAATACCCACAATTGTCATGTCCTCCCATCGGTGATTACTAGCTGTCATTGAAATGTGGAGATACTGGCAAATCTTTCATGGTTTTGACAGAGGACTGGTGGTTGTTGACCTGTTTGTGGAAGTCTGCTGTTTCTCCTACATACTGCTTCTGGCAGACATCTCAACTGATAGGATAAATGCACTTATTGGTTTTGCAGGAGATATTTCCCAATATTTTGTAACTGCAACCTTTGACAGGACTGCTAGAGCTCTCAGTGTCTGAGCTATATTTGACACCTGAGTTTGATATAGACCCTTCATTAGATAAATGGTTATCCAGTGAGTCGTAAGAAATTAAGGTATTAAATATTTCGATATTTCTAGCTTGAAACACTACAAACAAGACAACACCTTAAACACATTTGTTGATTATAGTTTGTAGGTCACTGCAACATTTTAACATTTAACATGAAAGTATAAAATAATCATTTGAAATGTACCAATTTTGGTACATACATGTATATTTATTAACTTCTGTGATTTTGAGCAATGTTCTTAAGGAAGTTAGCTCTTCAGCTTTTGAGCACAACTATGCAGGATGCTTCAACATTGTATGTACTGGTTCAATATACTGATCCCATTGTATGTACTGGTTAAATGTACTGATCCCATTGTATGTACTGGTTAAATGTACTGATCCCATTGTATGTACTGGTTAAATATACTGATCCCATTGTATGTACTGGTTCAATGTACTGATCCCATTGTATGTACCGGTTAAATGTACTGATCCCATTATATGTACCGGTTCAATATACTGATCCCATTGTATGTACCGGTTCAATATACTGATCCCATTGTATGTACCGGTTCAATATACTGATCCCATTGTATGTACCGGTTCAATATACTGATCCCATTGTATGTACCGGTTCAATATACTGATCCCATTGTATGTACCAGTTCAATATACTGATTCCATTGTATGTACCGGTTCAATATACTGATCCCATTGTATGTACCAGTTCAATATACTGATCCCATTGTATGTACTGGTTCAATATACTGATCCCATTGTATGTACTGGTTAAATATACTGATCCCATTGGTCCGAACATATTATCCATATATTACTTAACTCCAATCAGTTGAAAATTTTTGTCAATTCAAATTTTGAAAGAGTTTTGCAGGGACTATATTTTGTAGCAGAAGGATTGCTTAATCAAAAACTTCTAAATCTGCATGATTTTACAGTTCTTGTTTTGTCCAATGTATTTTTATACCCCTATACTCGTATTTCAGTTTTATAATTCATGATATAAGTAGTTGAGACCAATATTTTGGTCAATGATTAAAATTTTTTTTTTGTCTTTAACCCAGTGCCATTATAGATACATTAACCATGTTAGATTGGAAACAAATTGATTTTGATTATTAGTATGTATGTACCTTTACTAAAAAAAGTAAACAGAATAAAATATAAGCATCAGTCATCATCTTGAAGAAATACAGTTCTATAAAACTTTTCCAATCATTGGAGATACTGTAAAGGGGGAAATATCCACTTGGGTTTTATTTTTGCTATATTCACAATTATATTAACGATCACGAAAATAAAACCATTGCAAAGTACTGTTCAAAATGTTTGTAAGTATAAACAAGGACTATTCAAAGGGTTTTTCCACGAAATTTAAACAAAATACCGAATGATAAAAATGACGAAATTTTAGCCCTTTACAGTAATTAGTTATGCTATGCTTCTGTTAAGATTTCACTAGCTCTAGCCATGTGAAAAATATACACACACTGGTCACCATTTGTGTGCATTTCAAAGGCAATGTCAAATCATATACAACATCATAAGTCACTTATTACTTGCAACTGCAATTCAATGTCAATCTTGCACATTCTGAGTGAGGATTATAGTCAATGTCAATCTTGCACATTCTGAGTGAGGATTATAGTCAATGTCAATCGTGCACATTCTGAGTGAGGATTATAGTCAATGTCAATCTTGCACATTCTGAGTGAGGATTATAGTCAATGTCAATCGTGCACATTCTGAGTGAGGATTTAATGTCAATCTTACACATTCTGAGTGAGGATTATAGTCAATGTCAATCTTGCACATTCTGAGTGAGGATTCAATGTCAATCTTACACATTCTGAGTGAGGATTATAGTATAGGTCTCACAGCATGACCTTAATAGAAACAATGACCAGTCATCATTATGGCAGTACTGTAGCAGTATAATATTGCAATAGAGAGTCACACTGCTTAAAAGCTGTTGCAATAATGGTCACTACTTTGCTGTGTTTAAGACAACAATAGGCTCTGTAACTAGACTCTGTTTTTGAAAGGTAGTTGCAGCGTATGTGTTTTGTTTTGTTTAATATTGTTTGAACTTACCAATGCTCTCTGGTTGTTTCAGGTCAACACAAAGCCTTGTTTAAGCTTGCCATGAGACATTGGGAGAATTACACCTGCATATCTTTTGTAGAAAGGCAACCTGCGCACAAAAATTATATTGTCTTCACAGAGAGACCATGTGGGTAAGGCTGGAATATACAATATGTAAAAGGAAAAAAACAACAACAAAAAACATTACAGCATTTTGTCACAGATATTTAGTTCTATTTTTGCCAAAGTTAGTTAAGACTTTACAGATAACTGAATTTTAGTTAACTCTGTAGAAATGCAAGAGTTAAGCAGCTTTTGTGTAACTCCGTGGGTCAAAATATATGAATTTTTGACAGTAGACAGTATTAGTCTCAAAATATTTTGGCAATTCATAGCATTTGTATTTATAAAAGTATTTATAAAAGTGGTTAAAGCTTGAATCACAGGCAATTATATTGCTTGGGTTCGAATTTACCATTAAATAGTAAATTCAAACCCAAGCGATATAATTGCCTGTGGTTTGAGAAACTTAAAATCACTACATTGAAGTGATCATCCATTAGAAAAAGTAAAATTTTGGATTCCTCTACTCTTGTGGCCGTTATAAGCTACTGAGTCTAGTATTTCAGTAAGAGAAACGTAATCATCTGTTGAGATCTGCATCTTTGGAAAAAAATTAAAATAAGGCATTTTTTACATTTCTATGTTTACTTGGTGACTGAAGTCCCTCATTTTGCAAAATGATGGTTACAGTAAAACATTATTATTACAAACACCTATCTATAATGATGGTTACAGTAAAACATTATTATTACAAACACCTATCTATAATGATGGTTACAGTAAAACACGATTCTTACAAACACCTATCTATAATGATGGTTACAGTAAAACACGATTCTTACAAACACCTCTATGATGAATTGATACTGGCTTTAGTCATTGTAAGTACAAGAATACTTGACATATAAGCTTTGTCTACAAATCATATTAACAGAGCCATTCTATGCAGGCATTTGATGTTTTGAACTGAAATATTACCATATTCCATATTTCTTTCTAAAAAAAGAGTGGTTTGTGCAAACAATCTTTAGAGATCTTCTTTGGTGCATGTTATATTTTTTTCTTTAAATCACTTTAAACAGAACTCATCTGCACATCTGTGTAATTCACAATACCTGAAAATAGTTGTTAGCCTTGAAAACTGTAATAAATAAAGCCAACTAAAAACAGCAGGTGCAGATCTAAAAAAAAGTTACAGAAGTTTACCATTTTCCAAAAGTATATATATATACCTGTATATTACTGTTGAGTTTATGCTATGAGAGTGATATAGCAGTTTGTTGAGTTTATGCTATGAGAGTGATATAGCAGTTCACTAAATCCATACTAGAACCAGAATTTTTTGGTCACTATAAATTGTTATTTTCTCTCATATAGTTCCATTTCTATTTCTTGTGAAGAATTTGAATTCCCAATTATGACTATACGAAGTAAAACATTGAAAATGGACCCCTTTCCCCCATGAATAACAGTAATTTACACACAATTGTAGTCATGTCTTTGTTTTCCACCTAGAGGCTAATCAATTACACCAGTGAACTCACAATTAACACCCCCCTGCCCCCCCCCCCCCCCCAAAAAAAAACCCCCACTGTATAGCCTGCCTTTCCTTAATTTATCCACCACTATTGAATCTGACAGAATCAAACAAAGACACCTCGTCCACAGGATGTATGATATGCATTATGTGTTAACAGTACCTGATTAACCTGGCTAATAAAATGAGAACCTCCTGTTAAATCAAGGAGAATGATAGGAAATTCAGTTCTCTTGATCATCTTTTTTAAATTTACAGATCTGAGAAAAAATTGAATTCATTATTCTTAATGACCTGTAGACATGTGAAATGATCTCACTCCTAATAGTGTTACAATATATAGCATGAAAACAGTTGCCACATTGCAGGAAAGAGAATTTAGAGACAACGTGAGAGCAATTTAGAGGCAATGTGGCTTTAATTAGAAAATTAACCTATTTTATATTAATACAGGCCTTCTAAACTCAGACACAGAAAGTTAAATTTTTATTGATCTGTTTATGCATGATTGTTAAAGTTTTCAAGACAGAAATTTAATCACTTTCCACGCCAGTTAATGGTATACAATTATAGACATTTTTGAGGACATGCTTTAACTACTGGAGTTAATGGTATACAATTATAGACATTTTTGAGGACATGCTTTAACTACTGGAGTTACTGGTATACAATTATAGACATTTTTGAGGACATGTTTTAACTACTGGAGTTAATGGTATACAATTATAGACATTTTTGAGGACATGTTTTAAATACTGGAGTTAATGGTATACAATTATAGACATTTTTGAGGACATGCTTTAACTACTGGAGTTACAATATTCATTGAGCCTGGGGGACCAGGTGAATAATTTGAAGCTTAACATTGTATAGACCAAGAAATTGTCGTTAATTGTTTATTATGATTGTTTGTTCCTGCATGGACATCTGCCTGTCTGTTTTTGGGACTCTTGTTTTGACTAATTGATATGATGATAGATATTTCAAACATTAAATGAATTCTGTGTCATAGCACTAGAACATGTAATACATGAATTAAGCTTGGTCTGACTGAGTCAGTTCATAATACATGAATTAAGCTTGGTCTGACTGAGTCAGTTTCTAATTCTTATACATTTAAGTCACCAAGTGCTTATAGTAAAGCATCATGGAGAATTGTTGCTCATTATATCTTTGATTTATTTCATCAATTTCTCTTTCTATTAATTTCTTAGACTGGGGGGGGGGGGGGGGGGGGGGGGGGGGGGGGGGGTGGTGGCAGTAATTCAGTATAAGCATGTTCAATATAACCATGTTATAATGAAAATGTATATATACTGATGTCTAGATGTATAGATACTGATATCTAGATGTATAAATACTGATATCTAGATGTATAAATACTGATCTCTAGATGTATAGATACTGATATCTAGATGTGTAGATACTGATATCTAGATGTGTAGATACTTATATCTAGATGTATAGATACTGATATCTAGATGTATAGATACTGATATACTGATATCTAGATGTATAGATACTGATATCTAGATGTGTAGATACTGATATCTAGATGTGTAGATACTGATATCTAGATGTGTAGATACTGATATCTAGATGTGTAGATACTGATATCTAGATGTGTAGATACTGATATCTAGATGTGTAGATACTGATATCTAGATGTATAAATACTGATATCTAGATGTATAATAAATACTGATATCTAGATGTATAGATACTGATATCTAGATGTGTAGATACTGATATCTAGATGTATAGATACTGATATCTAAATGTGTAGATACTGATATCTAGATGTGTAGATACTGATATCTAGATGTATAAATACTGATATCTAGATGTATAAATACTGATATCTAGATGTATAATAAATACTGATATCTAGATGTATAGATACTGATATCTAGATGTGTAGATACTGATACCTAAAAGATATATAAATCCTGATGCATATTCTTTAAATTTTGTTTATTCAACCAGTCAATTATATCAGTTGTAATCATTCTAAAACTTTCCCATCTAGGTGTTGCTCATTTGTGGGCAAACGTGGTAATGGAGCCCAGGCCATATCCATTGGTAAAAATTGTGACAAGTTCGGGATTGTTGTTCATGAGTTAGGCCATGTGGTTGGATTCTGGCATGAGCACACACGCCCTGATAGAGATCAGCATGTACAAATCATCTACAAAAACATCATGCCAGGTAAGATCGTACAATATTGAGTCATAAGTTTCTGCCAAACCACTATGTTTATTTTGTTTTTCACTATTTTTTGAATTGAGATCTTCTTGACACATGGTTCATTGGTATTTCTGTAAACTGTATCACTCCTCTTTAATACATTTACTGGGGTATATATAAAACATGAAATTATAGAAATAAGAAACAACACACAGAATGCGATACAGCCAAAATAAATATTAATGACCTTTAGATATCAATAAAGAGAAGAAGCATGTGCTTTTGATTTCATTTTGTTATACATGTATAACAAAGACTAAGCAGAGCAGAAACAATATCTAAACTAAGACCAGAGTTTTTACTCGCAACATCCTGCACAAGGGAATCCACAGTCTTGACAAAATTGATTACTACAATACTATTAGTGAAATAAAAATGTTTAACCTTTGTTTCTGATCATAATAAATTTGTTATCAAATGATAAATTCAATGATAAACTGATTCTATTTTTCAATGGTTCTAAGTTCACAAATAGCTACAGAATTTCAGTTTCTGATCCATAAAAACGATAAATCCCTCATGATGATAGCATGCAACCATAATAAATTGATAAATCATTTTATCTTTCCCTGTAAATAATTTACCAAAGATTTTATCAGTGACTTGATGTAAACAAATCGTTACATACAGATGGGGAACTTTCAGAACTCATGGCACATCCTATTGTTTGTTTACACAGAACGAAATTGAATTTGGAAATAGTAATTGTTTTCTAATACAAGTGTTAAAAGAAAACAAAAAATCTTTTGTAGGCGGAGCTGGAATTACATATCCTGTTTTGTAAAAATTAATGTAGGCCATTTCAAACTTTAACTGGCTCTAAATAAGCTCTACACTGCATATTGGTATAGAGTGAGTTTACATCATAACGGTTCAGCTGACTCTTGATACGTCGTAGATGTTCAATTTTCAAGAGAAGTCTGTCTTAACTGTCCCTGATGTAAGTGCTTCATGTTTGCACGATGAGAGTCAAAAAATAACCTTACATACATGTACTGACTTCTGTGTTATGTAGGTGAAATGATTTGTGGAAAGGGGCCTGCTGTTACCTTTGGTTTAATTTCATTAAAACTCTCAATACTAAAGCTGAGCTTGATATTGGAAATGAGTGTGTATCATAATTTAAATCTGACCTTAGATGTTTTTTTCTGTTTTACTCAGTCTCTATTACATTTGAAAGCACAATTGAGCTGTCCCCTTTTGATGATATTCAAAGGTTATTGTTTTTTGGCCGTATTTCATTGCTTCTTATTTCCCATTTCATGTTTAGATAATTAACACGTACCCCATTTACTCTGCTCAGAAAAACCTGTAACAGTGTTATTCATGTCGGCGCACCACGTTTCCACTATTGATATTACGTTTCCGCAAAAAAAATGTTACGATTCCACAAATTATTTTTTATTATTCTGCAAAAACATAAGGCATTGCGATTCCACATTAAATATCAATACCTGGATTACTGGTAGAAACAAAGCATTCTTACCTGGATTACATGTAAAAACATAGAATTTCTATGACATATTTATTTTAAAATTCTGACAATACAACATACAGCACTGCATAGAATACTAGCATTCATTCTTAATATTCTAAGCAGTAGCACTACATAAAATGTTATAAACTTTATATGTATAAATTTGGTGCCAGAACATCTTGCATGTCTGTTCGGAGACCAAATTTGTACCTGACATCAATCAATTCGGGAAACTTTGTGTTTCATATATTTTGCATATTCTGTACACCATGGTACATGTACACAAAGTCTTGTTTTTCTTTGTCACTTTTGTGTACTGGTGCTGTTAGGGACGTGATTTTTATGCTGTTGTTTGGAGTTTCCACAACACATTTGTGAATACAAATATATTTGGGTGTGGGGAATAGAATTGAGAATTGAAATGAGCATGAAAAAATTCTGACCCATTTGTAATGTGCTTTCCCCCAATATCTGGAGTTGCTGCCCAAATTGGTGGTGGAAACCTAGTCTTAGATCCTGCAAACACATCAGATCTTATAATCACGAGTTGAACTTATTGTCACAGGTAAATTGTGGAAACGTAATGTTTGGGTACAATTAATAGCTAGCTGTAGAGTTTTTTTGCTGAAACGTAACAACACTTTTTCGGAAAAGTAAAAATAAGATTTTTCAAAATTTGTGGAAAAGTAATATTACACCCATTCATATGCATGTATCATAAAACAAGTTTAGGAACATAGCAATATAACATTTTATAATGTTTTAACAAATATGTTAGCCTGTTAAGATTATTTGTAAACTTGCAATTATTTCCAAAGCAAACTCATGGATGTATGGTTCAAATTATGAATCCTGATCAGAACAATCTTTTTACTTTGTGATGAAGCAATATTCTGTGTTTCTGTACTTTTCCTGAGAGGTAAACATGACCTAATGATAAAAGCACCTGTTTTTTTCCTTGTATAAATTTCTCTTCTAATAACAACTGTAGATTGATTGTAAACAAGTGCTCTTCAGGAAACATGAGAAGTTTGTTGGGAAGAGTTTCTGAAGATGTCTTCATGATGCTTATTGTCAGTGGCTAATAACCACTGATAGCTTACAGCATAAGCAATGTGTATCAGAGGACATATTGTGGGGTTCATTCTTAGTAAACTGGGACTATTGATATATACAATTTGTTAAATGTTAGAGTATGAGTTATACTGAGTAATTTTTATCTCATAAAACACAAACTTTTGATGGGAAAAAAAAAATAGAAGAGAAAACAGGAACATCATCCATTAAACAAATATTGTTTGAAAAGACGCTCTATTTGTATTATTATTGCTCATAATGAAAAAGTACCCTTTAATGTAATGTGGTATAAATGTTCATAGCTCGTTCTTGGAAACAGTTGCATTCTCAAGTTCAAGTTCTACAACTGATCGTTATGCCTTATGTTATATCAGATAAACAACAACATTTAGCTACAATTATCATTGTATATTCTCAGCATGCATACCAGATTAACAAAGAATTTTACCAAATGGACATTCCATTAGCTTAATTCTAATCAAGTTCAAATACCGTGTATTGCTCTATTGATTTTATCATCAGAGGAACGAAATTATATAAAATTAGTAATCTTTGCTTGGATTGGGTGGCTGAACAGAGCTATATACTTGCAAACTGCAGATGGGTATAAAACTTGCCACAGGTGTACGCGGATCCATCTGGAAATGATATTTTCTTTTTGAAGCCCCGGCCTGTAGAAGTATTTCTGATATGTACACATAGGCAAAACTTCACCTGAGAAATGTGATTGCTGTAAACCTAAATGTTACTCACTCTGGAAGGGTTGTGGGGTGCAATAATTAACATCCTCACAGAGGAGAATGCAATGTTTATTGGATATAGTACACAAAACACTGCCTCATGCTGAGTTTCAAGGAGGGATAGTCTGAAAACCTTCCCTTACATAAAGTAAACCTCACAGTGGTATTATTGCCAAGCTGAACATTATGACGTTAATTAAAGTTTAAACACAAACCTGCATGCAGTGTGCGTATTAGTAACCATACCTATTTTTTGTAATTGGGGATTAAATCGGTATCTATGTCAGGTGTACCATACTATTGTGCACTTGTATAATGTTTTAACTTGCAAATAAAATTGAGTGAGAATGAACTTGAATAAAGTTTTTCCTTCACTATCTTCTTACCCATGGTAATTGTCTCTAGGAAATGGTACAATTACATTCAGTATAATTGACATAATTATGAGGAAGGGTACTTCTATATATAGTTTTTATTTCATTATTTACACCAACCCCTTCCTCTTATGTCATCGTGATTAATTCAGGAATGATAATGGGAGTTTTCCAAAACTTTGTTTTATTTCTTTGCAATTATCTATCAAATTTATGTTCTCTTTCAGAGTCATTTATGCAATTAGTTTAATTTTGTTTTGGATCCCAAGTGATGTTTGAAAGAAAGAGTAGATGATTTTTCGTGTATAGGAAGATAAAATGAATCTTTAAATTGGACTTGCACTATCAACCGTTAATGTTTAGATTCTTTCTTCTTATTTTAGAACTAAGAGGCAGTTTTTAGTGCTGTTTTTTTCATCCCATGTTGTTAGTACATGTAATTGCTGAAAAAATTAGGAACCGTATAAAATTGTCAATCTTTGCATCCATTTGTAGTTAGTTATCTTGAATTCACAATGATAAAAAAGACCTTGCAGAAAAAAAATATTATCTGAACTATAAAGCTTTCATATTTGGTACTTATTGGACATTTTGAATTATCAGTGCTGGTGAATTATGAATTAAAATTACTTACTTTTTCAAAATTCAAACTATTAGGAGAAAGAGAAATGTTTGAAATTATTTTCTATTTGAATGTATACATGGTAGATTTTGTCTGATAGTGAAAGTAATTTTTTTAATTTTGGAGTGCTGGAAATTTAAGAACTGTATTCTGTACATCATTAACATCAGTCGACCCAGAAAAGATTGAAATTTCCATTAAGGTGTGAATTACATTATCGGTTTACAATCTCTTCAATGACAATATTTCTAGCAATTTCCCAAACATTTTGGCCAGTTTGCTTCAGAAATTATTGAGCACAGACATGCTATAGCACCAATTTCACACAATTGTATTGGAGCACTGCATGACTGTTTCCCAATCAAAAAAATCATGCAAAATATCACATTTTTTGTCAGAAATTGTTAAAACACGAAAACGACATTTTCTTGGCAGATAACTTTAAAATAATGACATAAGAAAACTTGGGTTTTTTTTTCAGTTTTGAAATAAAGTAGCCTATTAAAGTTTAAACTAGTAATGATATAATTCAGTTTTGATTTTAATAGGGGACAGAAAATAATCACTGTCAAACAAGATCTGATCTGTTGTTGGTTGTGCTTTTTGTGTCATCGATAAATTGTTTTTAAAAAATATCTGCAGAAGACAGGGATAATACTCGCCTATGTATAGTACCCAGGGTTTTTTATGTTGTTTCATTTCAGGTCAGGAGTACAACTTTAACAAGCTGACAGGAAGTGAAGTGAACTCTCTTGGTATGGCCTACGACTACGGCAGCATTATGCACTATGCTCGTAATACCTTTGCTAGGGCCACTTATGTGGACACCATTTTACCACGTAAAAAGCCCGAGATGATTATCCGTCCTGAGATTGGTCAGCGAGTCAAACTCAGTCCTGGAGATGTGGAACAAGCAAACAAACTCTATAAATGTCCAGGTAATTATTTAGAGCAGACAGATTTAAGAAGGGAGGAATGTAGTAGTAAGGACTATATGGACCGTGGATATCGGCCTGGGTAGCTTAGTGGTTAGCGCACCTGAATATAATTCTCTCTCCTATAAACTACAAAAAGCTACTTAAACTTTTAAAGGTGTCTACTGAAGAACAAGGGGACAAATATGTGCTTCTATATAACTCCATCAAATGGATATCATACCCCATCATAATATAACTCCATCAAATGAATATCATACCCCATCATAATATAACTCCATCAAATGAATATCATACCCCATATATATTATGAGTTGCGGAGGATATAATGTATTTGACCAGCATCTGTCTGTTCATCAGTTCTGTTCTTGTCAGTGCAACTACTCTGAAACCGCTGAACAGAATTTCATGTAACTTTGTATTATGGACTGCAGTGATGTGCATATTCACAGGAAATTCTGATTTGATTTTTTTTCTGGGAGTTATGCCCCTTTTGAACATAAAAGACTAACACAGCGTGTGTGAAACTGGTTTTCAAGCCATATGTAATTAAAATATTGCTGTTTTATTATTTTACACAATTTACATTTCTAAAACTTGAGTATAGTGTCACATCTAGTTACATGTGTGAAAATAGGACAGTATAGCACAGATCGAGTCATAAGAATTTGTTGTATTTTTTGGTGTAGTATTGCCATTCATTATGTGTAGCATTGTCATTCATTGTGGGGGCATGGGGTATGTGAGCTTGCTCACTTTTTTTTCATTATAAATATCATGAATGGACATTAACAAAAAAATCAAAAAGGTACATTTTGTATAACACTACCTCAGGGTTTAAACATTGATCTGATTGGTGACATCAACAGCAAAGCACTCCCAAATTTATAAAAATACTGCTAGAATCCTACCGGTTTTAGTGAGAGATAATTATTATATATCTCAACACGAAACTGCCTTCATTTTTTACACTTTACATTGATATTCTAGAGTTTTCTTTAAAAGTTAACCTAACAGACAATTCTGGCAAAATTTTCCATGTACATTAAATTAGTTTATTACCTTTCACCCTCTGTATTAAAATATTTTAAAAGTATGCAGCATAGTGTTATACTTTTACAGTTCTATTAGCTCATCTGAGCTGAAAGCTCAAGTGAGCTTTTCTGATCACTTTTTGTCGGGCATCCGTCTGTCCATTAACTTTTTACATTTTCAACTTCTTCTCCAGAACCGCTGGACCAATTTCAACCAAACTTGGCAAAAAGCATTTTTCGGTGAAAGGCCTTCACGTTTGTTCAAATGAAGGGCCAGGCTTCCTTCAAAGGGGAGATAATCACAAAAATGCAAAAATTGGGTGGGGGTCATTTAAAAATCTTCTCCAGAACTACTGGGTCAGAAAAGTTGAAATTTACATGAAAAATTCCTGACATAGTGCAAATTCAAGTGTGTTAAAATCATGGCCCTTGGGGGTAGAGTGGGGCCACAATAGGGGATCAAAGTTTTACATGCAAATATACAGGGTAAAAATATGGAGTATACAATGAGAGCTTCCTGATATAGAGTTGTAGGGGGTAGGGTGGGACCACAATAGGATTTAAAAATTTTACATTCTGATAAATAGGAATTTTTTTTAACAATTTTGAACCTTCTTCTCAAGAACCACTGGATCAGAAAAGTGGAAATTTACATGAAAGCTTCCTGAAATAGATAGATTCAAGTTTGTTCAAATCATGGTCCCCAGGGGTAGGATGGGGCCACAATAGGAGATCAAAGTTTAATATGCTGATATAGAAAAAATCTTTAAAACTCATGAACTTTTTAAGCTAGGGCTTTCATATTTTGTGTATACATTCTTTATGGTAAGGCCTTTCATGTGATTCAATGGTATGTGATGGTATGACCTTGACCTGAAAGTTTGTATTTACTTTTAATAAAGATGTGACCTATTAAATATGTTCTGACCTATTTAAGGTGAATCTTTCATATCTTTGATATAAATTTCTTATAGTAAGAGCTTTTATTTCATATTATGTCCTTTGACCTTGTGACTTTGAACTCTTTGAGTTTGACCTACTTTTCAGAAAACATAACCTATTAAGTATATCTGGAACTATTTTAGGTGGGCTTTCATATTTTGTGTATAGATTCTTTATGGCAAGACTTTTTGACACAATGGTGTTTGATCTTTTGACCTTGGAGTTTGACTTACTTTTTAAAAAACTGAACTCCTTCTTAAGGTAGGGGTTTCATATTTGTATTTAGATTCTTTATGGCAAGACCTTGTTAATACTTTGGTGTTTGACATTGTGACCTTGAAAAATGGCAGGGCCAATATGGCTCAGGTGAGTGATGTGGCCCATAGGCCTCTCGTTTGCATAATAAAATGCCAAAGAAAGACATTTCATTATTTATATTTTTCTGTATTCTTTTTAATATAAATACTTTCAAGTACCTAAAATATAGATGTTATTGACGTGTAAGTTATTTAAACGTAACAGCTGAAAATCACCCGACTTCGACTCGATCGTCTCCATATTTGGTAATGATTTCCATGCTGGAAGGATGGTAAAGGAAAATAGTCCAAGAAAGATGAACTCTAAACACATTAAATAAACCACCATATGATATAGGTAAGCCTAGTCATACATATTCAAATAAAAGGTAAAATCATTTGTAAGTTATTACAAGTTTTCATTCATCAATATGCTGTTGCCCATGCATTTAGTGTTGGTCTCATTTTTTGAAACTTGACATATAGTTTCAGTACATCTATGTGCTACAAAAAATATGTTGTAAAAGTAAAAGTTGAAATCTTTGACAAAATCAAATGGTAAAATTGCAATGGACTGTCATCTGTGTGTTAATTTAAGCATCTCCTTCAAGACACCAGCTTTGTCAGAATGCAAGGCTTATAGAGATGCACTTAATGTAGGTAGCTCAAATTGATATTCAGAACTGTTTGTATTATTGATAATACATCTTCATTGTGAGTTGGTGACTGAACACTCCTAGCAGAGTTTATCATTTATCTGTTATATTCCATTAAGAAACATATCATACGGAATGAAAGGTCCTAATGTGTAGAATTGTATTTTTTATAAAAGAATACGAAAGCAGCACTTGTAGTGATTTTTCTTCAAAGAAAAACTTCACTACACATGTAGAATGGAGCATTACAATTTTTTTCCCAAGGAAATTAAATTTCAGAGAGAAGAATGGTGCATTTAAAGCCACTACCTCAGCAAGTTTATTACATAACAGATTTCAAAGCTTTGAATAATATGCTTTTTTTTAATTCAGATCATCATTTGATAACAATTTTAGTCAAGTGCTGCATTCATTAAACTTACTCATGCTTTAAATAGTTTTGGATTTCAATCAAATTTTGAAAAATACTAAATGAAACTGAATCTTCTACACCGTTTTTGACAAGTGAATTTTGTAACTGACTCCTGTGCATCTGTGGTAGATTTTTCTCGTGTATTCAACAGGTAAATTTTCATTCACAGAGTGAAAAACTTGTGTATATTTTGACAATTGTCAGTGTGTCATGTCTGCCTTTTATTTTCTTGTCATCAAAAATTCTAAAAGAAAAAACCTAACCATCAACAAAGAACAGTGTTATCGTAACCAGAAATCTGAAATCTGTCACCCCTAATAGTGTCTGCCAGGCGTGGAAAATGTGTGAGGTGAATGGATCAATCTAAGGGCCTAAGTTCCTATCTATGACAGTGAACGAGTGACACAGAATACTGGGTTAATTCTCCTCTACACCTTATTAGGTACCTATATGTGATCAGCACACCTAATTAAACACTGGCTGATAGTTAGCTAATGGGTCCCTCTGCTTGATAAGTACAGTCCTGGAGTATCAAATTTCTATATGATAATGTGGTGTTTGGTCATGATATTATCATTTTGAATATCAACTTTGTCAGATATCTTCATAGCTAGCAATTTACTGACCTTTAGGTTAATTGCACTTATGTTAATGAACATGCTGAACTAGAGACAAATGAATTATAGTGGAAGTCGTTAATAATTGAGAAGCAGTCGATATACTTAAAACCAGCATAGCAATAAGTTTCAATACAAGCTCCCCATTAAGCTTAGTTCATTTCTACTCATACAAGTTAGTGAAAACTTGTTTGAACTGTTGAGATTAACATGTGTTTGCCTACACATATGCCTAGATGATTTGCATAATATTTTGACTCCCTTGAAAGCTCTAATGTGATATATTTTTTGTAAATAAGTATTATTTTTGGCCTCCATATATGTCTGCCCACAACTTTAATCTTGGTCATAACTTTAAATGCACAAGAGACAGTCATATATGATGAACAAAAAGGTCAAAACTTTATTTCAGGTCAGGGTGAAAGTTGAATATCAAGGTCAAAGGTCGAATTTGCTTAAGTAGGACTTGGCCACACTCAGAGGCATAGTGTTTCATGAATGTCACTTATCAAAGTTCCTTTCTGACTTGTCAGCTTGTGGACGCACACTTCAGGAATCTATAGACAAATTTTCGTTCACACCTACCAATGGAAAGTCTGCTACCTGTCAGTGGAGGATTTCAGCCACCCATGGGGAAAAAATTGTCCTGAACCTAACTGACCTGGATATTCCGGAGTCAAAACAATGTGAAAAGCACTACCTAGAGGTCCGGGATGGGCATTTTATCATGTCGCCTCTACTGGGTAAGGTCAAAAGGTTAAAAATGAAAAGGGTCAATGTATTTTTATCTGAAATTATACCTATAGATCCTATTGTTTGACAAAGTGAATATTCTTTTCCTGAAATTAATTGTTAAAGGAAAATATTTCAAGTGAGTCTAAACAAATTTCTTGTTTCATCAATACGCTGGTGTATAATATGTATTGGAAGAAATAGCGTTTCACAAGACCAGACAGATCAATCATGAATATTGAGATAAATAGTTATGTAGTAGACTGTTTTCTAACAATTGGAAAGTAGAAAAAATACAAGACTGATTGATGATGGCACCGATGATTTTACATCTCTGGTAATTGACTTTTGTAGGTAGGTTCTGTGGAGACAATGCCCCCGCCATGCTGATTTCTACAGATAGCAGGATGTGGCTGGAGTATCATACGTCAGACGGACAGGGAACAGGGTTTTCTGCTCAATATGAAGGTAGAAAAGCACTGAAGGAGGATTTTATTAAGATCTTTATTTTTCACCAACAAATATATAACAGCCATGTTGTAAAAGAAAAGAGATCAAGAAATTGGCAGTTTTTGAACCTCGTTTTCTTGAAATTTTTATAAATGATTTATCATGATTTTAATTTTGAAACTTTAGATAATTTTCTTGACCATGATTTTTTTTAAAAAAGCAACATGATTAGCCAAAGCATGTGAAATGCAACTTGGAAAAACACTTTGAAGGAAAGAAATAAAAACATCACAGACTGTATTTACATACAGTTAGCAAAAATCATACTTTTCATGCTATTTTAAGAATGTCCTTGATACAGTTTATTTAAAGATAAACTGGCTTTGCTCAGTGATCTAAAGACAACAGGAATCAAACTTAATAGCATTTCCCTAACCAAGAAACTTCATGAAAGATCTGTCCACAAAGCACCTGAAATTTTCATCACAATCGCAAGGAGCAGTAGTGGTGATGCTTAATTTCCAGGTGCTCTGTGGAGGCCACTGCTTGGTTTATATTGCCATCTGTGGCCATATTGCCGAAGTGATCATGTGAAAGTGATGATTACTTATTACCATGCTTTGATTAGGATGATCCACAACTGTAAAGACTCAAGTGCGAATTACAGAGTCTCTGATCCTGTTACAGGTCCATATGAATGATGTAACAAATAAATTAGAAAGAGAAAAGTATGCTTTGATACAGGTGCTGTGTGGAATTTTTCAGATATTAGTACAGTAGCACCTGCTCTGATACAGGTGCTGTGTGGTTTCAGATATTAGTACAGTAGCACCTGCTCTGATACAAGTGCTGTGTGGTTTCAGATATTAGTACAGTAGCACCTGCTCTGTAGATGAAATTTACATCATAAGATTTTGTAAAAAAAATTACACCTTTGATAATAGATTTTAAAGATTGGAAGGTGAGGTGAATTTTATGAAATTTTATCTTAAATTTTCTGCAATTTAGTCATGGTCAGTTTTGTATGTTAATGATTAACTTACAGGTTAACCACGAACATGAACAGTTTTTGAGATAAAGTTTCAGCAAGGTGATAATGAAATTGATTCACATACTACATTTACATTTTTAAAGTTTGGGATTTCAAAATTTCTTTTGATTCGTGAAATCAAAATAAAATTCCACTGACTCAGAAATTCAGGTTTGCCTATAATTAGCAAGCAATACTGCAAATTCTGCATACTTGTATGGAAAATTTGATTTGAGGCATGCCTGGTATTCTGAATTGGGTTTGTGTAATGAATGCAGAGAGCAGACACCAATGGATTCGGACACACCCGGAGGGTCTGGAAATTGAAAACATTTTTCCTGAGTTTAAGCCAAAAATCTCAATGTGCAATTTCCAAACTTCTATTCTCTTGTTTAAAAATATTCTGTGAAATTTGCAATTCAAGATTGAACATTAGTATTTGAACTACATTAGATTGAATTTAGAACTAATCCACTGAGCTTTGGTGACTCTTAGTGTGTGTCCTCTAAATCACATGCATGGGGGAATACAATAAAAAGGATGACCCTTAGTTCCCTTTAAGTGGCTGGATATAATAAATTCATCGATCATTATTGCATTTCCATGTAAACTGCAATCCATTCAGAAACCAAGTATTTAAAGTACATGAATCACTGATGTTCAAAAAGATATATTTTATTTTTGTGAATATCTCTTATAATTTCTATTGATACCTGGTATTTGTGGGGGATCAATTTTTCTTAATTTGTAAAATTAAAACAACTTCATGATATGATTTATAATAGTAATTAGTACTGTCATATGTTGAAATTTGCAGCTATTTGTGGTGGAGAGATCCACAAGGACCAGGGTCAACTGACCAGCCCCAACTACCCTGATGACTACAAATCCAATAAAGAGTGCATTTGGAAAATCACTGTAGATAAAGATTATTCTGTGGCACTCAAATTCCAGTCATTTGAGGTACAAAACTAAATTAGAATGAAAGAGTTATTGCCCTTTGTAGCAGCTTTGAATATTTGTTATGTCCAATTATTAAATGTTACTAAATGAGAAAAAAGTATAACTAACAGTCAAATTGATTTTCTTCTTGCCACATTTTAAACTTGATTTTGAAGAATGTTTTGGTTGAGAAACTTAATTTCCTTTTAGATTGAGAGTCATGATGATTGTGTGTATGATTACCTTGAAATCCGGGATGGTCCTGATCCTACCTCAAAAGAGCTCGGCCGATTCTGTGGATACAAAATCCCAGAGGACGTAAAATCCTCGGGAAATACTCTCTTTGTTAAGTTTGTATCAGATGGCTCTGTTCAGAAATTAGGATTTGCAGCATCTTTTGTTAAAGGTAAAATTAAAGAGTATAATTTCTGATCATGTTTTAAAGACATCCAACACAAAATCTCTATGATATCTTTGATTTGAAGAAATGATTTTTAGTTTAAGCATGTAGGGATTCTTTTGAAAGAAACATTTCTTGTTAGTGAGATTGTAAGTGCAATTTTGACATTATAAATGATGCTTTCAGGATTATTAAAAGTCAACCCAACAAAATTTCATATTGTTACACTATTTCATTAATGTATTTTATATTCTCAAGGAAGATTTTGTTAAAATTTTATGCCTGAAATTTGAGGAAATTTGATTTCCATCATGCTAAGATTTTTAGAAAGTTTAAACATGTATAAATATTAGGCTTTTCACACAGGCATATTTTGTGAAACGTGTTAGCCCAAAAATACACAATATAAGAAGAGATGTTTAATATTGAAATATATTTTAATGTTAGGTGAAGAGCCACCGAGCTATTGATGCATAATACCTTTTATTGAGTGAATGCAATAAAACTTCAGTATGAATATAAATATTCTATTACATGTATTTTAGACTGTGTTATTTTTTTCATATCTTCTCGTAGTACCCTGTCTTGGACGTCATTGTTTTCGGTTGTATAAGTATATATGCATAACAATGTTGAAAATTGAACTTTACCATGAGTTCTTTCCATATACAAAGACACTGCTAATGTAGATATGAGGTAAAACATGTACGTGTTAACGTTGTTCATAATTTTGTAGAATATGATGAATGTGCAACAGATCATCATGGCTGTGACCATATCTGTGTCAACACCCTCGGCAGCTTTAAATGCGAATGTAAAATTGGTTATGAACTTCACTCGGATGGTAAAAAATGTGAAGGTAAATCAACAAAGAATACTGATAAAATCTCTAGATTGAACATTATCTTAGAGGTATTTTATATATACACACACACACACACACTATCTATATATATTACTACTTTTTAACGTATTACAGTACAGCAATGTCTGTACATCCGTCCATTCCGGGTATTCTGTTCCTATCAGCATTTTCCCCCCTTATATAACTGTTACCGATAAACGGTACCATTCCCAATGCCAAAAACCATTGATTTTTCCCAATTTTGAGACTGAAAATTCCCAATTTACTTGCCGTAAAATAGACCGCTGACATCGTAATTTACTTAGTCTGAAACGTACGAGTTAACAAAAATGTTCACTTCCGGTATTAAATAGAAAGTACAGATCATGGTAGTGTGCATGTTTTGTAGAGCTACGATGATTCCTTATGTCTCACAACAGCAAATATTACTGTAAAAAAGTTTGTAAAAAGATTACTACTTGTTTTGCTCTCTTTTTTTCTTTTCTTTAAGTTGAAATCATTTGCCATTACATTGGTAGAAAATTCCCAATTTGTTCGATTTTGGCGCTATTTTTCCCAATTGAATGGGTACCGGTACCAGTACCAGTGGGTAGAAAAAAATCACTGCCTATTTTCAATTCTCTGTCACATAACAAGCTGGAAGTTGCTATGTAGCTTTTTAGCTCACCTGAGCTGAAAGCTCAAGTGAGCTTTTCTGATCGCCTGTTGTCCGTTGTCTGTCTGTCTGTAAACTTTTTACATTTTCGACTTCTTCTCAAGAATCACTGGGCCAATTTCAACCAAACTTGGCCAAAAGAATCCTTGGGTGAACCAACCTGAGTAAACTCAGGTGACCTAACAAAAGGGAGTAAAAAGAGTACCAGAAATGAAATGGTACATAATACTCCCATCACAAACTTATGTAGGGTGTTTTATTAAGGAGTTTGATTTTTATAACATTGATAAGCAAAGAAAGCGAAATGGCCATGAGTTGTAGAATTGGTTGTCGTCCATCATCATGCGTTAACAATTGAACATTTTTAACTTCCTCTTGATAACTACTATTCCAATTCTTTTTGGATTTGGTATGAAGCATCTTTGGGATGAGGGGGACATAAATTGTAAATTTCAGGACTCCTGCACCTCTGGGGCCCTAGGGGCGGAGCAAAAACTGCCTAAAATTTACAAATTTTCAAAAATCTTCTTCTCAAGAACCACACACATGTAAGAAAAACTAAATGCATAGTGATGTAGATCAGGTAGGCCTCTAACAAAATTGTAAATTTCACGATCCCTGGGGTAGGGGTTCTGACCCCAGGGCTGGGCCAAACTTGCTATATAGTGCTGATGTGTAAAACACTTAGATAACAACTTCTTATTAAAACTAAATGGATATTTAGAAAGATCAGGTAGTCCTCTACCAAAATTGTAAATTTGATGATCCCAGGGGTAGGGGTTTTGGTATCAGGGTGGGGCCAAAATGGTAAGTATGTAAACAATAGAAATTTTTAACTTCTTCTTGATAATTATTCATTTCAATTCTTTTCAAATTTGGTATGAAGCATCTTTGGGACAAGGGGGACATAAATTATAAATTTCAGGATTTCTGCACCCCTAGGGGAAGGGCAAAAACTGCCCAAAATTGATCAATTTTCAAAAATCTTCTTAAGAACCACACACATATACGCAAAACTAAATGCATAGTGATGTAGAGCAGGAAGGCCTCTACCAAAATTGTAAATTTCATGATCCCCGGGGTAAGGGTTCTGACCCCAGGTTGGGGCCAAACTTGTATATAGTGTAGTATATAGTGTTCATATGTACAACACTTAAATAACATCTTTTTGAGTGCTATTGATACTAGATTGAAACTGAATGGATATCTAGAAAGAACAGGTAGTCCTTTACCAAAATTGTAAATTTGATGATCCCAGGGGTAGGGGTTTTGGTAACAGGATGGGGCCTAAATGGTCAGTTATTAAATGTGTGTACAATAGAAATTTTTAATTTCTTCTTGATAACTATCATTCCAATTATTTTCAAATTTGGTATGAAGCATCTTTGGAACAAGGAGGACATGAATTGTAAATTTCAGGATTCCTACATCCCTGAGGCCATAAGAGCAGGGCAAAAACTGCCCAAAATTGACAAATTTTCAAAAATCTTCTCAAAAACCGCACACATGTAAGAAAAACTAAATGCAAGTGATGTAGAGCAGGAAGTCCTCTACCAAATTGTAAATTTCATGACCCCCTAGGGTAGGGTTTCTGACCCCAGAGTGGGGCCAAACTTAGCATATTTACCCAGGTACCCGATAAGGCCTGTGGGCCTCTTGTTGTATATAAATACTGTATACAGGGAGCAACTCTCCCACCCACCCCCATGTTATCTTTGCCATCTCCTAAAATGGATGAATCTAAAACTTAATCTAGAATTTAAATTTATCAGTACTTATTTCTATCCAATTGATTTTTGATGAATTTAGAATGGGATATTTTATTTTTCAATGCATCTGAGTAAAAATTACATGGGATGAGAATTTTTTGCATACAGTAGCAAAAAGAAATTGATCCTTATTATACTATGTAAAATAGAAAGCAGGGCATAAAGAAGAAATAAAGTATTAACATGTGTATTGTAGATGCTTGTGGAGGCTACATTGATCAGGCCAACGGCAGCATACAAAGCCCCTCCTTCCCTGACCTGTATCCCCCTAACAAGAACTGTGTGTGGCAGATTGTGGCACCTGACCAATACCGCATCACTCTTAACTTCTCCCACTTTGATATGGAGGGTAACAATGTATGTAATGGCAAAAAATAAAAATGACTTTACCTCAATTTGTGTTTTTAATTACATTTTGCATTGTTTGAATGAATTAAGTCAAATAGAATCATATTAGGATCACTGTGATTGTTCTAAACCAGTGATTCCTTGAATTTTGTGACTAACAAAGTGTGTCACAATATCGACAGATTAAATTCAGTCAGCTGCTCAGACCACAGTATTGGAATGTACAAACTTACCGGTATATGCTTGCACCTGCAAATACATTGTTGACAAAATTATAAGGACATGTCAGCTATTGTGATGAATTTTTATCATTCAGCCATAAAATTTAGGGAGTCACTTGGCTAAGAGTCATCACAGTAATCCTGGAATGGGTCTTTGTCAAACTGATATCATTATATATCAGGAAAAGTAGAAGAAGACTTCCAGTAGGATTTGCATTCTGTTGTGTAATCTGAAAGCTTAATTGCCTTCAGTTTCTAGACTCTGTTTTGCATTTACACCAACCTTCCAATTACAATTTACTATCAAAATTTGTGATGAATTTCATTTATATTTTAGCAAGACTGCGAGTATGACTCAATTCGTGTGAGTAGTGGGGTTGGACGAGATTCGGTGATCCATGGAATTTACTGCGGTCCAACGCTTCCCTCATCCATCACATCAGAAAGTAACACCCTGAGAATCGAATTTAACTCTGACAACTCAGTCCAGAAAACAGGATTTCATGCACTCTTCTTCACTGGTAAAATAACTATTCAAAGATTGTATTTCAAATCTACTCTTCATTTCTTGAAAAAGGCATGATTTAGTTATAAATAATGTAATTCAACCAATCTATTGGAGTGTTTTCTTGTCAAAAAAAATTGGAAATTCTTTTTAGATGTAATTCAGTTTTGCTTTTTACGCCGGTTTCAAGATATGCTCGAGTTATTTCCCTTTGAAGAACTCTCGTACATAGTAAGGCGCGAAACAATTTGTTTACATGCAGGAGTGGGACGAATATTCATCACTGCATAAGTGAATGTACTCATTAAATCTCTCATACACTGTTTCATCACCCAAATTCAACTGATACACAAACTAAGTAAGTGATAAATATTCAGGGAGTAATTAGATACATGGAATTCTTATTATATCACGTAATTTTATTGGTCGTAGGTAGCATATCCTGGTATTACTTTCAAATATGACATTGTTTTTATGTTTCTGCTTTAGTAAAACATTTCTTTCAATAGTATTTTGTGTTTCCAATATTTACATATTTAAAAAGAAGCCGCTTTTAATACATTTTATCGTCTTCCTCACTGACAGAAGGTTCACTCTGTCCCACTTAGGTCCTCAAAATTCTACGAAATGTACCTCCTACACAGGAGAGCTCTTGTCTCGAAACTGGCGTATTGGTTGTCGTCCTGTGTCGTGCATCGTGCGTTAACAATTGAACATTTTTAACTTCTTCTTGATAACTACAAGTCCAATTCTTTTCATATTTGGCAAGAAGCAATTTTGGGACAAGGGGGACATAAATTGTAAATTTCAGGACTCCAGCACCCTTGGGGCCCTAGGGGCAGGGCAAAAACTGCCCAAAATTGACCAATTTTCAAAAATCTTCTTCTCAAGAACCGCTCATGTGTAAGTAAAACTAAATGCATAGTGATGTAGAGCAGGAAGAGCTCTACCAGAACTCTAACTTTCATGATCCCCGGGAATGGGGTTCTGACCCCAGGGCGGGTCCAAACTTGGTATATAGGGTTTATGTGTAAAACACTTAAATGACATCTTTAGTGTTATTGATACTAAATTAAAACTAAATGGATATTTAGAAAAAAACAGGTAGTCCTTTACCAAAATTGTAAATTTGATGATCCCAGGGGTAGGGGTTTTGGTATCAGGGTGGGGCCAAAACAATCAGTTATTAAATGTGTGAACAATAGACATTTTTAATTTCTTCCTGATAGCTATCATTCCAATTCTTTTCAAATTTGGTATGAAGCATCTGTGGGACAAGGGGGACATAAATTGTAAATTTCAGGATTCCTACACTCTTGGGGGTGGGGCAAAAACTGCACAAAATTGACCAATTTTCAAAAATCTTCTCTACAACCGCACATGTGTAAGAAAAACTAAATGCCTAGTGATGTAGAGCAGGAAAGCCTCCACCAAAATTGTAAATTTAGAAAGAGCAGGTAGTCCTTTACCAAAATTGTAAATTTGATGATCCCCAGGGTAGAGGTTCTGACCCCAGAGTGGGGCCAAACCTTGTACACAGTATTTATCTGTAAGTTTGCTGATAATTTATAAAATCTAAATGCATACTTAGGAATAGCAGAAAAGGATGCACAAAAAATGGTAATTTTACACATCTTGTTTTATACTGTTGCTGGACATTAGAATTTAGCTTAGATATTTAGAACAGGAAATTTATTTATTTTTTTAGATTTCATAGCCCTTGGGAGTAGTGATACTTTTTCACTAGTACTCAGGTGACCAATAAGGCCTGTGGGCCTCTTGTTGTTTTATGTACATGTAGTTGATATTTTGATACAATAGGTATTTAAGCCTTGAACTTTTTGAGGATTTTAATTTGTGTAATCGATACATTGTGTCTACTTATAGACAAGGATGAATGTGCTGTAAATAATGGTGGCTGTCAACATGTCTGTAAAAACACAGTGGGAAGTTATGAGTGTGCCTGTCATAATGGATTCACCCTGCACGAAAACAAGCACGACTGCAAAGAAGGTAAAGAATCTGAAAATGTGTGATCAGTAAATCAGTTTCAATGTGGTATAAAAAAAATCAATGTGATATATTTCGCATCTTTTTGAGCTGATATGAAAACACAAATGTTTCCGTTAGAGATAAAACATATTTAACAATGCAAACCATTCACAATCTAGTTTATAAGTTAAAAGGTAAGGATAAAAGATTTCAAAAGTCCTTGATAAAACTATATATAAATTTCTACCCTCAGCACTGAGGAAGTATGTGGTCTTGCTCACACGTCTCTCTGTATGCTTCGTCTAACACATTTACATGTCCGAAGCTCTTTCTGGCCTAGCTATATCAACAAAACTTGGTCTTTCAGAAATAGAACATTAATAAATACATGATATATATTCTGCGTCTACCTTGCAGTGACCAAGCTTAAGGAGAGCGTATAGGTCTTTTGTCAGATCTTATGACCAAGCTTAAGGAGAGCGTATAGGTCTTTTGTCAGATCTTATGATTAAAAAGTGGGGTCATGATCCTTAGTCAAAGATCATGTAGAATAGGTCAAGGTCATTATGTGATGTCTGTAGCTGCAATTATGGACATCCCAAAACGAATGACACCGATTCTGTTGAAAATTTATCTTTTGTAAAAGTAATGAATTATTATTCTGTATCAAATCTTTTAATTCATATATCATTAGATTCAGAACTAAAATACGAGAAACCTTATTACAGTTGAATCCCTAAATGAAGAAATGAACCATACAACAATACAGGTAATGTGGGAAACTAAATATGATGCCTGTAACTAACAGGTACAATCCGATTAGAATCAGATCAAGTGTGTAGTGATCAATGCGAGCGGATCAAAGGATCTGATACTTGTGTAGCGATCTATATGAGCGGATCAAAGGATTTTATTTTAATCAGATTGAGTGGTAAGGAATCGATATTGTTCATTTGTTGCTGATTAGACTGTCATTATTAAAACACCGTCAAATGTCACAAGTTGTGCAGCAAGAAAAAATTTCAGTAGTATGTGCATATAAGTCAGACATAGACTTCAGAGTCACAAATTTTGCCCCCCCCCCCCCCCCCCCCCCCCCAAAGATGACTTGTATGTGTCAGAGTATATACGGAAACAAAATTTAAAATGAAAAAGATATCACTTATTTTGATTTATGCATTTGTGATGTACCTTAGCCTCATCTATTAATGTATTATTCATCCTTAATCTAGAAAATTTATGATTGTTTGGAGAGGGGTTCAATCTTGGGGCAATATTTTCAAACAGGAGGTTGTCAGCACAAAATCAAGGATCCAGAGGGTGAAATCAGCAGCCCCAACTGGCCAGACTTTTACCCAAGTCGTAAAGACTGTGTGTGGCACTTCACCACCACCCCAGGACATCGTATCAGACTCACCTTTATCAACTTCGAACTGGAACCACATCAGGAGTGCACCTACGACCACATAGAAGTGTTTGATGGAAAGAACATTAACAGTCACAGCCTAGGGAGGTACTGTGGGAGCAAGCTGCCACACCCCATCACTTCCAGCAGCAACCAGATGTACATGGTCTTCTACTCTGATGCCTCTGTACAAAGGAAAGGATTTCATGCAAGCCACAAGACAAGTAAGTATAGACGGAGAGGAACTGGGTGATGTCGGGATAGGGTCAATACATGTACACGTAAAGCTAATTATGTAAAATCGTTAGTCAAGAAACAGTTATGAAATTTATTCAGCAAATTCATATCAGACTGGATATTCAGTCAATAGAGATATATTACAAAGAGTGAAATGTGGATGTTTTTAATACAGTTTGTGGAGGTGTCTTGGTTGCCAAGGAGACTAACCACCGTTTGTTTTCACATGCCAAACATGGTGACCAGAACTATGACAACAAGATGGAGTGCGAATGGCACATTGTGGCCAGCCCAGGGCATCATGTCAAATTCAAGTTTGACACTTTTGAAATTGAAGATGAAAGTGATTGTGGGTCAGTAATTGTTCAAGGATAGAAAATTTTACTGAAGGGTATTCAATACTATATTCATTAAGGATGCCCAATTATACACTAATTTTACCCCACACAAATGAAGTTTAGGGGGAATATGCTGGACTCACCTTTTCTGTCTAACCATAGATGTAATTTGTGCAGAGTATATCTTTAATATATATATAACACAGATGAACAGATTTAATTAAGGTCAAAGGAATTAAGTGTATCCTGTAAATTTTATTCAGATGAAACATAAATGATGTCTTTCTGGGGCGTGTTTTACAAAAGAACTTACGACTTACGACAAACTTTACATACTGGAATTTTCAACTTTATCATTCACTCTAAATGCAAAATATTTTTTAAAGAAAATATGGAAAATCAAGCCTCAGAAAAGTTTTAATTCATTCATTTAAAGTAATAACTGTATAATACAATTTAGGACTTGCAACTTTGTCGTAAGTTGTTTTGTAAAACGGGCCCCTGGTCTTCAGGTATACAATATTTCAATTATGTCCCTATATCGATGAACCCTTGGGTGGGGAAGGGGTATTAGTCTAATTGGGACAGTTCTAGTTAGAAATGTTTTTTAGCAGTAAATCCATGTCTGATGTTGCATCACTTAATTATTAATGGTGTGAATGACATAAAGCATCAATAGTCAAGAGGAAAAATATTGCCATCTGATAATCTTGTAGTGAGTTCTAATCCCACTGATACATCTAGTTTACTCAATGTTCTACAATTCTACAAAATTTTCTCAAAAACAAATATGATACCAACTGATGCATATGACATGCAGGGATTTAGGTAACATTATGATCATAATTCTGCTGTCTAATGTGTTTAAAAGATTTCACATAAAAATTAAAGTTATACATTATCACAGAAGCTCATTTTTGAGAGTTTATTATTTGTTTCGTAAACAAAGATTACTGTATGTTATTGTTTACAAAATTTTCAAAAGAAGTGGATATCAATCTAAGTTTATTATATCTTTCACATTTCAAGCATTCTTTGGGTAAAATGTGTCATCTAAAAGTTAAAATTTGTGACTATGCAAAATTAAGATGCTTTATATTACAAAATTAATATTTCAATGGTTCGTTTTTATACATAAAGACTTTGTTTGCACAACACAGATTTATGGTTGAAATATTACTTTTATTCTTGCATTCAGAGGGTCAAAATTTTGGCTGTTAACAATGAATAAGTTATATTATTAATGTTTAACATAAAAAATGCTAAATATTTTTTCAAAAATCGTGAATCAGTCCCTTTAAATCATATTTGATGTACTAAACCAATGTAAAATGTTAAAGCTATGACAATATAACCTTCCTGTTTTAGCTGTAACAATGCTATCTTCCTGTTTTAGCTGTAGCAATGCTATATTCCTGTTTTAGCTGTAACAATGCTAGGATTTTTTATATTTTCACTCGTGAACATATAAAAAAAAAAAAAAAAAAAAAAAATCTTGTCTCACTCGTGAAATAAATACTATATCCTGCTTTAAGCTGTGATGATTTATTACATTTTCAACAGGAAAATACTGAAATTTATTCATTGAATAAAAATTTATATTTTCACAGTTATTATTTTTACATTGTGAAAATAACAAGTGTTATTTGCACAATGTTAAAATAAGAACCGGAACTACATGTGCTTGCCGCAATATTCATCCGTGATTCATAAGATCACCTTCATTTTACATTATATATAATTAATTTTTAACATTTCTTTTATTTGAATACCCAAAATAAAATTGAATTAAAGTTTCTCATTGTTCAAATATATTGATTTTTGTATATTTTGCAATTTCTTGATGTAATATATTTTCTGGGCAATATTGTTTCGAATGTCAATACAGGAACAGCTTTAAGTGCTTAAGGAAATTATAAGAAAAAAACGAAGAAAATGTAATAAACAGAAAATTCAATGTTTTTGTTGTTTGATATAGAATTAATTTTATTGCACTTGTGAGACAGGATTTTTTATATTTTCACTCGTGAACATATTAAAAAAAAAAAAATCTTGTCTCACTTGTGAAATAAATTCTATATCCAACAACAAAACGTTGAATATTGATCCTCTATTTAATCTTCCTGATTTTAGCTATGACAATATAATCTTTCTGTTTTAGCTATGACAATGTTGAGGTGTTCGATGGAAAACTAGATACAAGTCCAGGATTGGGAAGATTCTGTGGAAGCAAGGTATATGGATGTATTTGTCAATGATTTTTTAAAACATTATATTACAAATAAAACTATTTCATAACAATCTTGCCTTTACTTTCTGTGTAAAGTCTGAATGCATTTTGTGTGCAAGCCAAGATAATTGATCTCATTTGATATAAAAAGTTCAAGATTTGCATGAATATTGTATTATCAGTATTTACTTATCAGAGTTTAGATTTGGAGTTGGATTGTACCTGGTACTTTGTTATTGTAATGCAAATTGTTTATGAATTAAAAAAAAAAACCAGAGTGGAAAGATAACCTTATTTTAGCATATTTATACGCATGTCTAAGATGGGACATATCATGGAATGAAATTTGTGTCCGTCTGTCTGCGAGCTTTTGCATGTGTGACTCCTAACTTCAATACTATGTTTTAAAGGAGGTAATCCCTACATATGAAAGAGATCAATGCAGTATTAAAAATGCACATTTTTTTCATAAAATTAAATATAACAATTGAGATAAATGATTATTTTGTTTCAAATAATAATTATATATATAATTTGCATAGACTTAACAAGCACATCACATAACAGATAGAGGAATTCCTTTTGTCTCTTGAAGAAACGCACATTTTTTCATAAAATTTAGCTACAGTATAACAATTATAATGAATTATTATTTTGTTTCGAACAATGATGATATATATGACATATTTGTAATATTGTACTACAAAATTTGCACAGACTTAACAAGCACATCACACAACAGAAAGAGGAATTCCACTTGTCTCATTTGAATAATGATCGAAGCCATCATCCAGGTGTTTCAAGGAATTCAGTTGGACATACAAATATCATTTTGATAAGAGCCAAATTGTATCTGTCCAGTTAAAGATTCCATTTGTCCCATGGGAATAATTATATAAGCCACAGTGTTTTAAGGAGTTTACTTAGACATGCAAAGGTCATTTTGATATCAGCCAAGTTGTAGTATGTCAATTAAACATTAATTAATGAGTATAAAGTGAGAAGTCTGTGGAAATGATTTGTCACTCCTTTAATGAGGCATTTCTTTGTACAACCCAAAATTGTTAAGGAATTCATATCATGTGAACAAAATCTAAATACATGCAATAAAATGAAATAGGTTTTGAAATGTAGTTATTTGAACAATGAAGAAATATACGCGTATTGACAAGTCCATTGTTGTACCAAGGTTGACATGATTTTGTCTTGTGCACACTCATCTGTTTATGATTATTAAACATCTGACAGGTTTATCATGTGCCGTGGTGGTGCACTTCGTTTAATGCTTTGTATGCCTTTCTTTGCCAGGTTCCAAATGAAATAATATCTACTGGTCAAAATCTGCTAGTGAGATTCAAATCCGATGATACAATCAACTGGAAAGGCTTCTCGGCAACGTATCAAGAAGTTCCCTCCAAAAACCAAGGTTCAGGGGTCATCAAACCACTTCCTATGTCCTAGTCAGGGGTTGGAGTCTGAGCTGGAGAACACTTAGTCTCCATGACATGGATTGTCGTGATTGTTTCATGATATGTTAAGAGTTATGAAGAGTATAGAGGCAAAATGAATGGCCTGTATGCAACATTTATGATTTTAACATGTGTGAAATTTAAATGCATATATTTGCTAAAAATTCCACATCAAGTTAGTTTTGTAAACAAATACATAATGGCAAGGGATGATGTTTTCGTTTGAAGTATATTATTTCAAATGTCTCTATATGTGTATTTAAGAAATTTCAGGTAAATTATTGTATTGATATGCTAACTATGAATAATTTATGTTTGTTGTTAATTATGTTTCCATTTTATTTGTACATGAAAATGTTGATGGATATGTCCTCCATGTACGTGAAACCATTTTGAGTTCTGGAGTGTATTTGTTACGGTTTCTTCTCTGTTGATTTGTTTTGTATTAGTAATGTGTTATGCGTCATTGTCTGTATTAGGTTTTAGTAGACATAAACAGATAAAGAGTATATTTTCTCAATTCATAGATATACATGTATCAGCACTCCATTTTTTTTTTTTTGTGTTTAGTGAACTTATTTCACTAAATATCAGACCTTTACATTTTGTAAAGAGTATATTTTATATTTCATTTAACTAAAAACTAATTTTAATATGTTATGAATACATTTGAAATATGAAAATTGAAAACTTATTTTAAAGACAACTTACGTAACTCTGATAATTTTTTATTGCTGTTACCACAACTTATTGTTCAATGTTGACTGGTGTACATTTTATCATTAAAAAATTTATTTTGAAAAAATGTCTTTCTTTTGTTAATGATCTAAGAACACAATGGATGAAACATGTGTCTCTTTGATTATCAATCATCATAATATTTTGAAATACAGATTATCATAGCATATAAAATTCAACAAAAATGAGAAAAACACAGTTTTATATTTCATTAACTACAATTTACTATTTAGCGCATCACATAATAAATCCTAGGAATTTCATTGGATAACGTCGTCTATTATATAAGTGATAGTGCCCAGCCACTATTATGCCGAGTGCCGGGACGATAAACTTTCCCCGCGAGACAACTATAAGAACCTGTACGTCGTGACATATTTTTTATTGTGGTGTCATATGGTGCGAAGTGCACAGGGGTACATTTATATTTTCTCGGATAGCCTTAACCAAGTGCATTCCTTTTCGGAGAACTTTATGAGATTGATCACTGTTCATTATCTTAATTCACTTTCATTTACCAGACGAGTTTAAGGAAAATAAAATAATGTTAGAAGCAACAAAATTTGCATTAAGAATTTTAGAAAATCTGAACCAAAATCAAATATGTACATGTAATCAAATACACCAACTTCTTACAGGAATAATGTTAATATTAATTATACCAGTCAAACAAGTACATGTTATCAAAATACCCTACTTTTTATAGGAATAATGTAATAATATTAATTATACCAGTCTAATAGCACATGTAATAAAAATACACCAACTTCTTATAGGAATAATGTTAATATTAATTGTACTTGTCAAATAAGTACATGCTATCAAAATACACCTACTTTTTATAGGAATAATGTTAATATTAATTATACCAGTCTAATAGCACATGTAATAAAAATACACCAAATTCTTATAGGAATAATGTTAATATTAATTGTACTTGTCAAATAAGTACATGCTATCAAAATACACCTACTTTTTATAGGAATAATGTTAATATTAATTATACCAGTCTAATAGCACATGTAATAAAAATACACCTACTTCTTATAGGAATAATGTTAATATTAATTGTACTTGTCAAATAGCACATGTAATAAAAATACACCTACTTCTTATAGGAATAATGTTAATATTAATTGTACTTGTCAAATAGCACATGTAATAAAAATACACCTACTTCTTATAGGAATAATGTAATATTAATTGTATCGAATTAAATAGTACATGTACAAAAAACTTGAACTTTTTTAACTCTGTCGTTAATATTTACAACAAATAAACTACTAGTATTCATCATGTTTATGAAACAGTGCTGTTATAAGGGTTGTTTAAAACACATTCAGTGGCGGATTTAAGGGGGAGCGCAGCTGCCCCCACCCCCCCCCCCCCCACCCCCCCCAATTTTCAAACGACGTAAATCGTGGTATCTTGTTTAGAAAAATGTACAAAACAATGTAAGAAGCAATAATTTCTTCCACTCCCAGAGAAATAAATGACAAAATCTATTGATTTCTTGAATTACTTTATTGGGAGAACTTAATTTTTTCCAAAAGCCCTTAAAATTTGCGTCATTTTATTAATTTCACCTCATAAAAAATGATAGCCCTATAAAATCCAGGAGCTTCCGGGGGCTTCGTCCCCTGGGCCCCACCAGGGCTTCACCCCCAGACCCCCTGCCTCATAAAGTGGCGCCCCCCGTAACCGCAATTCCTGGATCCGCCCCTGACATTGTTACAGTTATGGTATCAATTCTAAATGTTAGAAATATATCAAAATACAAAAAATATACTTATTTTGTATATCATCAAATATTTAGTGAATGACAAGTAAAATTGCGTAATTGGCCACGAAAATAATAGATTTTACATTAAATGCAGGAAGAAAACGAAATGGATACAAGTTTTATTATTTAGAAATGATGGTGCCTGGATTTATCTTGTGTTAACAGATTAATAATTAATGATATCAACAATTGAATTGATGAGAGCTACAATTCAATTGATGAGAGCAATAATTGATTTAATGCACGCATTAATTCAATTATTGCTCTCTTCAATTGAATTAATGATATCCTTAATTCATTTGAAGAGAACAATAATTCTTTTAGAGAGAGCAACTATATAATTAAATTAGAATATCTTCAATTCAACATATCCACAATTGAATTAATGATCTCTTTAATTGAATTGTTGCTCTCTTTAAAAGAATTGATGCGTGCATTAATTCCCTATGCAAAAGCATTGTAAATAGTTAAAAATATCTTCAATTGATTTAAAGAGATCATCAAATTATTCATACTGAGCTCTAAATTAATTATTGCGAGCAATATTTCTACAAAATTGATGCTCTCGTCAATTGAATTGAAGAGAGCAATAATTTAATTAATGCGCGCATCAAATCTATTATTGCTCTCATTAAAGAGGTTCGCACCTGACATTTGGAGTAATGTCAATTTTTTGGGAAATGTATTTTTGATTTCTACATTGAAGGAGAATTAGGAAATTTCAAAATTTTGATTTGACACAAAAAAATTCAACTAGATAGGGTTCAGCAATAGATGTGTAATATATTTGCACCAATGGGATCAGTATTGAACCAGTAAATACTTAGTTGTAGCATCCTGCGCAGAACTTTGTACTCAAAAGCTCAGGAGCTAACTTCCTTAATTGAATTGAAGAAGATATCTTCAATTATTTGAGTTTATGTCAATTTGGCGCCCCATACTCGTGGGCACTCTACACATACCTCGCACTAACGAGGTAACGAATCAATAACCCTTGACTTGTGAAGATGCACATCACGGGGATCTCAACACCCCGTACTCCCTATTCCGTGAAGAAGATACCACCACTCGTATTATTCGCACAGTGTCACTGATGGCTCAAGATTCTTCAGCCTCAACGATTCTTTCCGCGTGACTTATACCGTACACAGAGGATCCCCATGCCTCACAGCCAAGCAAATCACAAAATGTTCTATTCAAAGGGGCACAACCATGACGACGCTACAATCATACGAACAAGTACATGCAGCCTAGCTCTTCATAACAGAAATGAAATTTTTCGATACTTATAGTCAAAGGGTATTTTACACATCCATATTTGGTAAAAATTGCTTTGCTCTACTTTTACAAAATCACCTACACTCAGTGATATATTTAAGTATACTATAATATTCTTGCAATCACTGAAATCTCAGGCCCCAAGACCATAAACTGAGAATAGACTTAATTTAAGTCAAAATTTCAAATCCAGCTAACTTTTAAAATAATTTTCATAAACAAATAAATTTTCAGTATATGTTTGCAGAAATGCCACTATGGCAGAGCGATATCAGCGAGTCGTCCAAGGGTCAGATATACGGTATTTTGAAAAGTAAATTTGGATTTGAAAAATATTTAGGTGTACTACCTAAAAATGTACAGGGGCGTCGGCAAAGTTAATTAATTAGAAATAAATACAAAATTAGAAGATTTGTAACGGTGATATCATTGAATCGGCAAGTATAATGGCGATCTGTGGTCAATGGAGCGACAAGTGTGAAAGCTATTGTTACGAATTGACGCAAAATGGGAAGTACATGTATGTCTGTATATATACCTGTACATGTATGTCTGTATACCTGTACATGTATGTCTGTATACCTGTACCTGTATGTCTGTATGTCTGTATACCTGTACATGTGTGTCTGTATACCTGTACATGTATGTTTGTATACCTGTATGTCTGTATACCTGTACATGTGTGTCTGTATACCTGTACCTGTATGTCTGTATGTCTGTATACCTGTACATGTGTGTCTGTATACCTGTACATGTATGTTTGTATACCTGTATGTCTGTATACCTGTACATGCATGTCTGTATACCTGTATGTCTGTATACCTTTACATGTGTGTCTGTATACCTGTACATGTATGTCTGTATACCTGTACATGTATGTCTGTATACCTGTACATGTGTGTCTGTATACCTGTACATGTATGTCTGTATACCTGTACATGCATGTCTGTATACCTGTACATGTGTGTCTGTATACCTGTACATGTATGTCTGTATACCTGTATGTCTGTATACCTGTATGTCTGTATACCTGTACATGTGTGTCTGTATACCTGTACATGTATGTCTGTATACCTGTATCTGGTGGGTGAACAATAAAAGGGGCTTCTTCCTGAAAGTGCGGGTTTGCTACCGATTGTTCATTGTCTAATTTAATTGGTTGATCGATGTTTGGAAGAATTAGTGATTCTAGATTGTAAGTCATCAAAAAATTATCGGAAAATATTCGAATTTATAAGCATATAAAGGGAAATGCTGAAAATTAGTTCAAATCAACGTCTAAAACGACTTGTTGAGTTTTTTTTTTTTGTTTTTTTTTTTAATTTGTCACACATATTTCTGCATTTCAATTCTTAAAAATGGAGGGATTAACAAATATTAAGAAACTTGTTTATCTTAATTTCCCCAAGTGTTGTTTCGACAAGAAGAATCCAGAATCGTGTTCTTTCAATCCCTCTTGGTTTAAACGTTCCACACACGTACACGTATGGCTAAATTATGACGAAGTGTCAAAATATTACATTTTATCCACTCTATGATATTTTAAAAGGAAACAAATCTTATCTATTACGTGTATTGAAATCATCGGTTCAAATATATTAATTACACTAAACACGATATTTGTGAAGATATTTTTTTCTAAATCTGAATGATTTGAGAAGACAATGATTCCAAAATGAAATTTTTATTCTATATCTCATCAAATTTTTAGTGTCTACAAATTAAGAGTTTCAGTTCAAAAGCAATGAACATCTTACAGGTATAATTGGAATTTTGACTTAAGTGAAGTCTGAGTTTGTTACATGATACTGGGACTATCTTTACCCAGAGTTGTCGTTCCTTGCTTTCACTTACACTTATGCAAGTGAGTGTAAGGAACGATAACTCTGGGTAGAGATTGGATACTGGGGCCTGGCTTATAGGTATCATCAGGTCTACTACAGTGTAGTGATTGTACATCGTCATAATAGCTGAATTCCTTTTGAAACTAGAATGAAAATATAGATATCAGCAATACGTGTACATATTCCCTTTACTAATCGCCTAGCTGGGCCGGGTAGCTCACTAGATTTACGGCGTATCGACTGCACTGATCTGTAGTTCATGCGTTCGAGTCTAGCAGGGTTTTTAATTTGTTCATCAGATTACTTTCCACTAAAACTGCATTTTTTCACAAAATGATGTAGATTTGAAAATAGTATCGTACATATCCTCTACTTTCCATCCATATCAGACTTCTCTGGCGTGTTAACTGATTAAATCGGGATCGATATAGCACAGAAAAGTCGGGTTTGGAATTCTGATTATTGACCTTTCGTGACGCAATATTTTCATATTGGTTGACAGAACGATTCTATCAAATTGTGCACTTTACAACTGAAATTCCAATATTTTCTGTTTTTAACGTTGCAGAGAATGGGAGTTACAAAGAATAAAAGAAACCTGTTTCATTTTGGATACATTGAAGATGAGCTTGAGTAAGTTCAATACGAATGCTACACTTGAACTGTCACTTGTGATCATGGACTGACCAGTGCACAGGGTTACTGACTTATGAATATGGAAGTAATTTTTACAAGGCACAAGAGTAGCTTAGTACCATGAATGAGTTAACTTTCATGTTTTACGCAATATATTTCATTGTAAATGCCTTTTGTTTAAAAAAAATCATTCTGAAGTAATTTTTGCTGTAACGATCATCACTTTAGCATAATTCCATTTCTTCTGGACACATTCTTTTAAGGATTTTTTTTAAAAACTTTGACAAACTATTGCAAAAATATGACGATTGAAATGCAAACATCAATTTCTAGCATTCCATTTTATCAGAGTTGTAGCAATCTCTACCCAGAGTTGTCGTTCCTTGCTCTCACTCATAGGCGCTCCCCAGCTCAATTGTTTAAAAAAAATATATATCTACTATACTATAAACATAATAGTATAGTAGATATATAAATTTTTTTAACAATTGAGCTGGGGAGCACCTATGCTCTCACTTACACCTCTGTTAACGTCTCAAAATAAGCAATGTTATTCCACATGTAAATCCACTTTTTTTTTTTACGGCTAATAAAACTAAGAACTATTTTATAAAATATCTGGAAAATGTAGGACAAGCAACTATTTGTAATATTTTTTTCCATTACTATATATTCTTCATGTACCTATCTATAGGCCTGGTGCAATAGAACTATACCCAATAACTACGTTTCAACCCAAATCAATGCTTCTTGTGTCACAAGTCTTGCCATCTGCTCAATATTTATTTATTTACGTATATTTTTGTAACTGAAGTCAATGCCATACTTTATTTGAGCATACGTGCCATTTTACAAAAATCTTGTAAAACCCTTGAGACGTTTACAGAGGTGTAAGTGAGTGTAAGGAATGATAACTCTGGGTAGAGATTGGAGTTGTAGCTAAAATATTTTATCTCCCAAAATTGAAGAGTTCCAATAGTTTGTTTTTTAAATTAGCAATATATAAGATGGTATGTGGAGATATAGTGTATCAGTAACTAGATAATGCAGACTATAGGAACTCTTCAATTCCAATTTTGGGAGATAAAATATTGCGCCATTGAAGTCATCATTTGAATGGAAAATTTAGTAATAGTTTATTTTATGGAATTTACATACTTCGACGGTAAGTAATGCAGCATTAATAGTGATACAGATTTGGTTTAATAGTCAAGTAACTTATTTGAAGCAAACAGCAGTGTCACCTAAGTGCACATTAATTGCTAGAACTGGCCGAAGCTTAAAGTAAATTCCAGACCTGAATTTATGGAAAGCCAAAGGGTTCAATATTCTATCTTTGTAATTATGTATTTGTTGTTCCTAAATGCGCCATTGGTTCAATGTAAATAGAAAAATGTTAATCGTTATCTTGACATTTGTAGTGCATAACGATATATTCGTCATTTGAATTGCGTAAGATGTAAATGGAATATATGTTTGTGTAGATGCGTAATAAGTGAATGCTAATTTTAATTAGATTGGATCAAAAGATATCAATGTCAGATAAAAATTTAAATTCAAATAGTTAGGGGGAGGGGAATAAAATCTCCTGTAAGTTTCTGTCATACGACATCAATTACACTTTTGTGGAAAAAGAAAAAAAGACAACTTTCAAGCCACTGTTAAAAACCAAATTTAGTGTGGCAAATGAAATGTGGCTAATGAAAGTTGGACCATATTAGCCACAGTGGCTAGAGAAAATTCTACCCTAGTGTTAACACAGTAATCAATTTTCCATCTGTTCACTTGTCAAGATGGTCAGAGGGCACAGGTTCCTCACTAGAAGATCTATCTTTAGTTTTGAAATATAAATGTATAGACTTCTTGTTTTACTATAATCTAAGTTTAAGATGATAGAACATTTTTTTTGTCACACTGGCAGATTTATAGAATACCAATCTTGAGCTTAAATGCAATAAAGCTACAAACATGCATTGTATGTAAATACCGAGTATTACCCGAAGTATCGCGAGTGATCAGTTCATAATGAAAATCAAACAAAAACTTTTGATTTACAATTTTTAGCTCACCTGAGCTGAAAGCTCAAGTGAGCTTTTCTAATCGCCTGTTGTCCGTCGTCTGTCTTTAAACTTTTTACATTTTCGACTTCTTCAACAGAACCACTGGGCCAATTTCAACCAAACTTGGCCAAAAGCATCCTTGGGTGAAGGGCTTTCAAGTTTGTTCAAGTGAAGGGCCATGTCCCTTTCAAAGGGGAGATAATCGCAAAAATAGGGTGGGGGTCATTTAAAAATCTTCTCAAGAACCACTGGGCCAGAAAAGTTGAAATTTACATGAAAGCTTCCTGACATAATGCAGATTCAAGATTGTGAAAATCCTGGCCCCCGGGGGTCGGATAGGGCCACAATAGGGGATCAAAGTTTTACATACAAATATATAGGAAAAATCTTTAAAAATCTTCTTCTCAAGAACCACTGAGCCAGAAAAGCGGAGATTTACATGAAAGCTTCCTGACATAGTGCAGATTCAAGTTTGTAAAAATCATGGCCCCCGGGGGGTAGGATGGGGCGACAATAGGGGATCAATTTTTACGTACAAATATATAGGGAAAATCATTAAAAATCTTCTTCTGAAAAATCACCGGGCCAAAAAGTTTACATTCACATGATAGCTTCCTGACCTAGTCCAGATTCAATTTTGAAAAAATCATGGCCCCTGGGAGTAGGTTGGGGTCACAATAGGATAAAAGTTTTACATGCGAATATATAGGAAAAATCTTTAAATATGAGCCAAGGTGACAAAGGTGAGCGATGTGGCCCATGGGCCTCTTTTTAGGTGTCATTTAGAGAAAACATAGGCTTTTCAGCATTGGGAATATGGCTGAATTTTGGTCCTCTTCAGACCCCCAAATAATACCTGTTATTTTATTCCCCAAATAATTGCAAACATTAATGAGTTGATAAATGTCAATTTAATTTTTGAAAAATATTTAATGCATATAGTTATAAACTGTGATGCTTTACTCGAGCATTCTTCATGAAGTGCTAACGCGAAAAGTATGCAGGCATGGAGTGTTGCAGTTCATGCCCTTGTGTTATAATTTTCAAAAATGAAATTATTTCTTACAATTGTATATTTACATTCTACTTTCATTTCTGTCAGTAAAATACACCTACTATATTTATCAACATTCATAGACTCATTGTTCACGTGTACATTGCATTCATGAGAAAATGGTTATCATTACAATTTGTAAAGATATCGAAGGTAAAACCATTGGAAATGTAAATATAATAAAATAGATTCATCATTGTTAGAACAGATGCACTAGCCTACACTGGGGCCTTGTGCCCTATTGTCCCTGGTCAATACAGTAAGTGATTTGTCTATTTTCAGTAGATATACAATTTATCAGTGAAGAGTAACATTACTGGATATACATATACATATTAATCAAACTAACAAGTTATCTTAGTCTTATAATCACTGACTCTAGTGCAAAATACCAGCAGGTTCAATTTCAGATTACACGATTTAAACTCTCATTGAGGTTTGAGATTGTAATTTTGTCTAACTGATCAAGAAAGTGAAATGCATTTTACAAAATGTTATTGCTAGACAACTTGAGAACAACCTAGAGAGTGAAGATGAGGATAGTGCTGCTCAGAGTCAGAGGAAATTGAGGCGAAGTAGAAGAAGTGGTTATCATGGATCATCTAGTAGTATTAATGCCATGGGCAGGAAGAGAATGGGAGCCAACAAAGCCCGGCGGGTAGACAATTGTAAGTACTACTGTAGAAGTCTGTTTCAGATTGTTTTGTGAAGTATACATGTATAAAACACATATAGATGGACTATGTACCTGAAAATTCACCGTGTTCCATATGTACTTTGTGTTTTTGTTTGGTGTAAATGCAAATTAGATTGAGGAATGAAAAAGTACTTGGTTTATAATATTCCCATGAATTGAATAAAACAAATTGTTAACCTACAATTCTACTTTATTTTTTATTTATGTTTATATTCATTGATAAATTTATTTAATTGATATCTATGTGCATATATATATATATACAATTGTATCTTGTTAGTGAGACAACTACTGCACATGGTAGAGAAAGATGACTCAGTTGAGCTGGACTTTGACATTTTTGAGCCAAGCATGTCTGCATTCACAGAGCTGTTTAATGAAAAGGAAAAGATGCAGGTAAATGACATCATGAAATCTACACAGAGTATTTGTCTATTATAAAAGAAAACAACAAAGAATATTAAAAAAATTTACCCAACATGTCTATCAGTATGTTTGCCTGTCTGTCTGTCATTGTTAGTAAGATTTGTCCTGGCCATAACATTGTGATACATTTAACACATGTTCTCTTAGCACAAAGGTTTTCCATGGAAAGATGATATTCAAAACTCAAAACTAAGGTCATTTAATTGAGGTTATTGGCAAAAAGAAGTTGAAAAGTTTTTTTGGGGCCATACAGTTAATACAATCAAATACTTAAAATTATAATGTAAATTCCTTCAAAAAATTTAAAGTACAATTTATACACTATTTTTATGCCCCTGCCATATAATAAAATGGCCGTGGTATATAGTTTTACCTCTTCCCATCTATCATTTTGTCAGAGTTAGTTTCACTGTGCTGGTAGATAATGAGCTAATATTTGGCATATACATGTATCTTTATATTAATGACTTACAGATCAAGGTCAAGTTTAATGTCAGTTGACATTTTCATGAGAGCTATTGCCCTTAGGCTTCAAAATTTGGAATTATTGATTATTTTCTGTACTTTTTAAGTCCCCTACCTGTGCCAAAGGGGACTACTAGTATGCACTCTGTCTGTCTGTCCTTCTGTCTGTCACAACTTAGTTTTACGGATTTTTTTTTTCACATCTTGCTTTGATTTAGAAATGTGAAATTAATATGTGGTTACCTAATACAAATCATGTTTCACTTTTGTTACAGTTGACTTATTCTAACAAAAATTGTAAGCCAATCAGAGAAAGGTCAAAAGAGCTAGTCTGTTTTATACATAGGATTGTATATATCAAAGGATGGTTTATTTGATGTTAATCCTTTGTTTGATTACTACTGCATTACTACATGTATTGCATGGGTGTACTTTGCAGGTTGAGTATTTTTCTTGTTTACTATTTTTGTGTCCCCTTCAAAGAAGAGGGGCATATTGCTTTGCACCTGTCGGTATGTCGGTCGATCTGTCTGTTGCTTGGTAGACCACATGTTGTCTGCTGAATATATTGAAAACCATTCACTTGATTGTAATGGTATTTCATATGTGGGTTGGTTATGAGGCCTAAACTGGAAGAGGTGATAGCTGCAATAATGTATCCGTCTCAGATTTTTTTTGAAAATTCTGATGTTCCTCTCCAAAAGATTTTTTAAAGAAAAATTGGAAAGGGTTACAATATTGGGGTAGAAAAGGTGAAAGCACAGGTCCATGTAAGAAAGAATCCCTCTCCCCTTTTTTCACTTTCATTGAAATAAAATGTTACTGAAAAGTAATTTATAATACCATTAATTAGATAGTGTGTCTTGACTCTGGCTTGACTTGTGTGTGGTAATCACTGCAGTAAAAAGTTTGAAATTTTTGCCTTGATGGCCCTAACCTTTTCATGGAGAGACATTGAAAGTTCATACTGGGCACATATGTTGCTTAAGATCAGATTATGTGTCATGACTCTAAATCAAGGTCATTTAGCCAAAATAAACTAAGTTCACTGGGAGGAAGGGTTAAATATATGTCTAGTTGAAAAAACCTCATGGGGGTACTATTCCTGGGAGTGCAGTTATCAGTGTATTTATGTTAAGTTCAGAAGCATCATGGTAATGGAAACCAATTTTCAAATTCTAATGTGCTGTTTATAATGAGGAACCTGTATTCAGATCAGCTGTATGTGTAGTATATGTAGGATGGATTATGTTTCTGTTTTCTTACAGGTGTGGAATGACTTTGTGAACAGCTCGGAGGAAGAGCAGGATAGAATCATCAGTGGAAGATCAGTTCCAGAAACCATCCTGGAAGAAGAGGAAGTGGAAGAGGACTTTCACATGGTTGGAAGAATTACGGAAGATTCAAGAGATAACCGAAAATGTAAGTGGAAATTTCTGTAAAGAAGGTGTAAAGAAAAAATTCTCTCAAGTTAAAATTTATATTATCCCCTTACACAACTAGTTGCGAAGGAGATAAAGCATTGCTAATGTCTGTGTGTGTCTGTTTGTGTGTAAGCTTGTTGGCAAGATTCAAAGAGAACCATAAAACTGATGATGATCTTTGGCATTTTATTAAGAAGAATCCTATTGATTTTCAAGGTCATTGATGAAATATTTCTCGGAATTTTGATTCATATGATAATGATTATGACTGAATTTATGTGTGAGTTAACAATACAAAATAATAAATGAATGAGTTAACTACTGACTTGTGCTTTCCTTTCACATGTGACTTTCGATCCTACAGAAGTAATTTGGTGTCTCAGAGCTAACTTTGTGTGTGTATTTGGGCATTTTATTTAACATTATTGTACATAAATCTTTAGATATTGTGTACTATTTTTCAACTAGAATTTGAAAGCGTTTTAACAATACAACAGTATACAAGTTAACTTTTGAATTAGGACTGTAATTTTGACAACACACGTAAGTCGTTTTATGATTTTATCATAAAGCTTGTATTTTGCCATATACACATGTAACTAAATGTTAGTGTACAGAAATCTTGAGGCATTGTTTATAAATTTGCGTTTTGAAATCTAAAGTGATATTTGTCAGCAAAATATTACAAGACAACATTTCTAAAAAACATTGATATTATTAGAGAGTGTTTCTACAAGATACTTACTTTATAAAACACCTGTACTAATCCAATAGCATTTGGCCCCATTACACTTTTATGCTTTACGAATTGATTTATACATACATTGTATTTATTTCATATTGCTAGGAGATGCTCCGCTTAGCGGTGCTCTTGTTCGTTTTATTCCTAGGAGTGCTGCATTTGACCTTGCCTGTCATACTAATTGACATGTATTAATTCTCTTTTATAAACCTGTTATGTTAAAACTGTCATTGAAAATGTCAATTGTTTGTAGATCATCCCTCATATTCAGCTGAGGAATGTTTCAAGAGAATTGACAAGAAAATCAAAGCTCATTTGAAACGGAGACATTTACCACTGGTAAGACACAAAAATAGTCTAAACTAATGAAATGACTAATTACTGCATGACTAATTACTCCATAAGATGAAGTGTCCAGATTGTTGACCTCCGATCGCTTAATGAGACCCCACAATGTATGTAACAAGTGGCTGATCTATTTGTGATTGTGTTAGAATAAGGGTATGGGGAAATGAGAAATTGGTTTTTAGCTCAAGTGAGCTTTTCTGATCGCCTGTTGTCCGTCATTTGGCCGTCTTTTTACAAATTTCGACTTCTTCTCCAGAACCACTGGGCCAGTTACAACCAAACTTGGCCAAAAGCATCCTTGGGTGAAGGGCTTTCAAGTTTCTTCAGATGAAGGGGAGATAATCACAAAAATGCAAAAATAGGGTAGGGTCATTTAAAAAGCTTCTTCTCAAGAACCACTGGGTCAGAAGAGCTGAAATTTACATGACATAGTGCAGGTTCAAGTTTGTTAAAATCATGGCCATCCGGGTGTATGATGGGGCCACAATAGGGTATCAAAGTTTTACATACTAATGTATAGGGAAAATCTTTAAAAATCTTCTCAAAAACCAATATATAAAGCCAGAAAAGCTGATATCTACATGAAAGCTTCCTGACATAGTTTAGATTCAAGTTTGTTAAATTCATGGCCCCCGAGGATAGGATGGGGCCACAATAGGAGATCAAAGTTTTACATACAGATATATAGGGAAAATCTTTAAAAATCTTCTTTTCCAAAACTACTGGGCCAGGAAAGTTGAAATTTACAGGAAAGCTTCCTGACAGAGTGCAGATTCAAGTTTGTTACAATCATGACCCCCGGGGGTAAGATGAGGCAATAATAGGGGATCAAAGTTTTATCTACAAGTTATCATTAAAAATCTTCTTCTGAAAAATCACCGGGCCAGAAAAGTTTACATTTACATGAAAGCTTTCTGACATAGCCCAGATTCAATTTTGAAAAAAATCATGACCCCCGGGAGTAGGTTTGGGCCACAATAGGGATCAAAGTTTTACATGCGAATATATAGGAGAAATCTTTAGATATGAGCCAAGGTGATTCGGGTGAGCGATGTGGCCCATGGGCCTCTTGTTATTGTTTTGATAAAATAATTTCTTGTTCATAATGTGTATAAAAGTCCAAAATAAGTATTTTAAAGTGGAAGTCTTAATTGCTGTTGTTAATTCATCTAATTTTTTTTAAAATGTACAATGTATATATTTACACACACACATACATACACACATATCATATAGATTTTAATATACACACTCATAAAGCACTAGAATGACCAACGACACAATTAGATTGTCAAATTTTTGGGATGACCTGACACTTTTGTTTTACTTTTGTTTTACATACCGGTAAGAGATGGCTATAAGGTCATAAAAGATATACAGGTGACTCTTGATGGCTCGAACTTCGATCTCTCGAAGTTCTCAGTCTCTCGAAGTGAAATCATGGTCCCGATTTTTTTCTCTATATAACAAAGCAAATTTACTATCGATCTCTCGAACATTCGATCTATCAAAATTCTCGATCTCTTGAAGTGAAGTTGGGTCCCGTAAAATGCATTTCATTGTTTTTCACTCTCGTTCTCTCGAAGTGGTGTTAGCGTATACCCACCGTTACCCAAGCGTGTAATAATTTCCGCTTGGGCCTTGCCTGGATTTTGTTGAATGCTGGAGGGGTAATTAGGTGTTTACATAGTTGAAACATCACCCGTGCATCTTTGTGGAGGTGACATACTTGAGTATATAATTGCCTAATTGATCAGTTTACACCTCGCACTGGGGTTTTGTGTCGTGATAATTAAAATTATATATAATCCAACTACGAATAAAATCTATAATTTGTTTTGACGTGACAACGAGAGAGTAAGCTTTATACACAATTTAGAGATCTACAGACTGTTAAATTTCTCGAGTTTGTTCTTTGTGTAAAGTTACTCTAAACCATTGTTTTACTCATTCGTTAGAATGTTTGCTTTGGGAAAAGCGACATACATGTAACATTGTGCTCTGTTAAGTTTGCGATAGTAAAGCGTCATCGGAACTTGGATTTGTATGCCTATCTAAGCATGATTAAAGAACAAATAAATACATAAACGTTGAAATGTTTTTATTAATGCAAAATAAGTTTTTTTTAATTTTGATATCAAATTAACTACCTGATGAATATGAAGGAAAACATGTCAAAACGATATCATAGGATCTTGTGGTAAACATTTCCGGTTATTTTAAAATCTGAACCATACTGGCGGACCTTCAATTTCCGAATTGCGATCTCTCGAACTCTCGATTTCTCGGAAGTTTTATCAAGGTCCCTTGAACTTTGAGTTATCGAGAGTCACCTGTACAAAAATCTACAATCGTGTATTTACACTACATATTACATGTTTATTGTTTTTAGCTTATTTAATGAGAATTGTAAGACTTAAACTCCTGGTTGACTGCACTGTTTTAATTCTTGTACTCTGTTTGATATTCTGTATTCTCTTTATCGTGTGGATTCCATAATCCTGATTTACTGAAATGATGAAATAGATTTTATTTTTCCTTTCCTTTAGATTATAAATAAACTATTGACACAAGTTTATTCAAACAGAATATGACTCGAATGACTGAACTGGGGCCGGTAGGAGACATGTATTGCTATGCAAAACTTACAGAATGCTTGTTTTAAATGCACTGTAGTATGGAACGTCAAATTAACATAAACTCAAATATTTGAAGATATCATCAATTCAATTATTGCTCTCTTTAATTGAATTAATGTGCACATTAAATCAATTATTGCTCTCATCAAAAGAATTGATGTGCACTTCATTACAATTATTGCACTCATCAAATGAATTAATGCGCGCATCAATTGAATTAATGAGAGTAATAATTGATTTAATGCGCGCATTATTTAAATTATTGCTATCTTCAATTCAATTGATGCATGCATTAATTGAATTAATGAGAGGAATAATAGATTTGATGCACGCATTAATTCAATTATTGCTGTCTTCAATTCCATTGATGAGAGCATCAATTTATTAGAAATATTGCTCGCATTATTTAATTTAGAGTTCGGTATAAATAATTTGATGATCTCTTTAATTCAATTGAAGATATCTTTAAATCAGTTACAATGCTTTTGTATAAGGAATTAATGCGCGCATCAATTCTTTTAAAGAGATCAACAATTCAATTAAAGAGATCATTAATTCAGTTGTGGATATGTTGAATTGAAGATATCTTTAATTATATAGTTGCTCTCTCTAAAAGAATTATTGCTCTCCTCAAATGAATTTAAGATATCATTAATGCAATTGAAGAGAGCAATAATCGAATTAATGCGCGCATTAAATCAACTATTGCTCTCATCAAATGAATTAATGCGTGCATCAATTCAATTGTTGATATCATTAATTTATTTAAAGAGATCATTAATTCAGTTAAAGCACGCATCAATTCAGCTGAAGAATTAATGCTATCATCAATTCAATTAATGCGCTCAATAATTCAGAATTGAAGATATCATTAATTATTTGAAGAGATCTTTAATTGAATTGTTGCTCGCATCAAATGAATTGAAGATATCTTCAATTATTTGAGTTTATGTTAATTTGGCGCTCCATACTGTAGTCATACCCTAATAAACTGTTCTTGTAATTGTAGGAATCTTTGATGAAGCTGGAGGAGGGTGTGATCGAGTTCTTCAAGACCTGGCCTGACTCGGTGTACATCCAACATCTAACTGGCGGGTTTGAGAGGATGTTGTTGCATGGAGTGTGCCAGTACCTAAATCTCCACTCAAAAAGTAAGACATTCATGTGTGCCACAACTGTGCAACCTAGCATGAACATTTAGTGTTAAATCTAAAGCAAACTAGCATGGCGCTGCGCCATTCCCTTTATTGGCTGGCACCATGCCCTTTTTAACTGCGCCATGCCCTTTTTATGCCCCCGAGATCGAAGATTGGGGGGCATATTGTTTTTGTCCTGTCTGTAATTCTGTCTGAAACTTTACCCTTGCTAATAACTTTTGAACAGTAAGTGATAGAGCTTTGATATTTCACATGAGTATTCCTTGTGACAAGACCTTTCCGTGGGTACCAACATTTTTTACCCTGTGACCTTGACCTTGGAGTTTGACCTACTTTTTGAAAACTTTAACCTTGCTAATAACTTTTGAACAATAAGTGATAGAGCTTTGATATTTCACATGAGTATTCCTTGTGACAACACCTTTCCGTGGGTACCAACATTTTTGACCCCGTGACCTTAACCTTGGAGTTTGACCCACTTTTTGAAAACTTTAACCTTGCTGATAACTTTTGTTATAGAGCTTTGATATTTCACATGAGTATTCCTTGTGACAATACCTTTCCATGGGTATTGAACCTTTTGACCTTGACATTTGACCTACTTTTAATTTTTTTTTTACATTGATTATAACTTCTAAATGGTAAATATTAGAGCTTTCATATTGTACATGAGCATTTCTTTTGACAAGATCTTTCTACTGGTACCAAGATATTTGCCCTTGTGACCTTGGCCATCTTCGGAATTGGCCATTATCGGGGGCATTTGTGTTTCACAAACACATCTTGTTTCTCAATAATTTTTGAGTTGGCTCGTGAAGCAAGATGCTCCTTGCTGTCAACGGCGTGCGGATTTATCGTGGCTCACAAACTTTCTGTTTATTCATACACCGACAGCAAATAAATCCCGCGCACAAAGATCTTCAAAAAATTTTCATTTGCTTTTTTGAACAGCTTCATTAGGTTTTGAAGACATATCATACATGTATGTTGACATTCTTATAACAATGTAATTTAAATGAGTCCCCTCAATACGTTTAAAGAAACTAAACATTGTACACATGAATACATGATCTAGGCAAATTAAGTCAATAAGTGTCACAGGCGACTGTACGTGTGTATAAATATATCAATTACAAAAATAGATTCGTAAACATGAAACAAATAACTTGTAAGTAAATATTTTATAGTATTTAAAAGAAAGTAATATCTTGCTTTCTTAGGTTGGAAAAGCATAGTAAATATTTGAAAATGGTATTGGTCTATTACGACCGATCATACTCCCTGTTGAGGCCTCTTCGAAAGTGTGTCAAAGCCTAAACCATATGACTATTTCTGAGGGAATCTACAGGGGTGATACAAGGCATGCACGTTCAGTTTGTTATGTTTTCGCTTTCAGACTATTCTACAGTCAGATAGATAATCACATTTACCGTATTTTGTCGAATATATTTAATACGCCTTTTAGGGCCTGTAAATTGTGGAAATACCATTGTTCGTGTGTACAATCGCATTTAACTTAACGAGAAATCTTTTTGGAAATAATGCAGGTTCTCAAAAAAGCATGCACTAGAATTTGTATACAGTGCAGCAAATTTGTTTTTTAAGAAAACGGCAATCTTGTCCTTATACACACTACATAGCAGTATTTTTGGGGAAATAATGTTAATTTCAGCAAAGCACGAGAGTTTGTAGCAATAAAGTTTTAACAGACTCAATATTTTCTTTAAAGTTCATATCAATCAAATAGCCGATGTGAGCGTTCAATGTTTTGTAATCAAAACATTACCCAAGCTTCGAAAGGTGCGATATAACGACCCCCTCAGTAATTATAAACGTCAATAATCAAAGCCAGTAATTTAATTAATTGGCACTAAATGAAGAATTCAAACATAACCCTCTAAGATTTTGCCGCATTTAGATGGGTAAGTACATCAGTCGTTTACTGCAAAAGGAAAGTTAAAACTCAAAAGTAATCGCATATTCCCAGACTCATGAAAAACGTGCAACATTCAGAAATCTGACAAAATCAAGTGACAAAGGACATGTACACAAATTGAGCTAGTCACGGTATCACAATATCATGGCAGTTTTAAAAATTGCCCGATGATAAATTTGAATTGGTTGTTTCATAATAATTAGTTACAGGGTGCAAGATAATTTTTTAAAAAACAATTGTACGCTTTTAGATAGGTAAACAACGCGGCAAAAAATTAAGTGCACATTGCATTGACTAAAACAAAATGAGTCAAAAACCTTTAGTGGTATGTAGTATGTGTCCCTTCTCATAAAAAATTAAAAAGTGTGTATTATATTTTGTTAAATACGAGTGTAAATCAATAAGCATAATGCATTATTCCGATTGTAATTTTTTCTAGAATTATGGAAGCTCATTAATGTCATTGTAATAGTCAGTATTTACGTTTTTCCGAAGTACGGAAACCCATTTCAGCCATATTTCTAATTCATGTGACTGTATATGAGATTCTGTAAACAATTACTTATGCCCCCTTTCAAAGAAGAAAAAGGGGAAAGGCATTGCTTTGCACTTGTCGGTCGGCAGACCACATGTTCGCTCAATATCTTGGGAACCATTCACTTGATCGTTATGATATTTCAAATGTTGGTTGGTTATGAGTAGAAGAGGACCCCTTTTGATTTTTAGGTCAAAAGGTGAAGAGTCAGTCCACTCTGGACATAGGAATATACTGTCCGTTCAATATCTTGAGGACCCTTTGCTTGAAAGACATCAAACTTGGTACACTGGTACATCCTAAGGAGTAGGTGACCCCTAATGATTCTAAGGTCACATGGTTAAAGGTCAAGGGTAAAAATGGACATAGGAATATACTATCCATTCAATATCTCGAGAATCCTTTGCTTGGCGAACATCAAACTTGGAACACCTTTACATCTTAAAAAGTAGATGACCCCTATTGATTTTGAGGTCACATTGTTAAAGATCAAGGGTCAAACTGGACCTATGGAATAGATGACATGGTCAAAGGCCAAAGGTCAGTCCATTTTCTGGACATGGGAAGATATTGTCCACTCAACATATTGACTTGAATTACTTTCTCAAATGTTTTTCGCGCAATATCAACTTTGACGTTTATAATACTTACTGTGACGTCATAGTACTTTCGCGTATATAGTTGTGCGTTACGTTGCTATGAGAGATAAACACGACTGAAGAAGACCGGTGGAGCTACCTTAGATGAAAATATCTTCAATTATTTGAAGTGCATCAAATTAATTATTGTTCTCTTCAATTGATGAGGTCATCAATTCAATTGATGAGAGCAATAATTGATTTGATGTAAGCATTGATTCAATTGATGAGAGCATTAATTGATTTGATCTGAGCATTGATTCAATTGATGAGAGCATTAATTGATTTGATGCACTCATTCATTCAACTGATGAGAGCAATCATTGAGCTGATGTGCACATGCACCAATTCAGTTATTGCTCTCATCAATTCAATGGATGTGCACATCAATGTGGTGGAAATATTGCTCACAAAATTGCATTTGGAGCTGGGTATAAATAATTTCATGATCTCTTTAATTCAATTGAAGATATCTTTAATTATTTACAACACTTTTATATAAGGAATTAATGCACACATCAATTCTTTTAAAGAGAGCAACAATTCAATTAAAGAGATCTATAATTCATTCAATTGTGTATACGTTGAATTGAAGATAGCTCTAATTATATATTCGCTCTCTCTTAGAGATACCATTAATTCAGTTGAAGAAAGCAATAATTTAATTATTGTGCACACTAATACGCCGGTTTCGAGATACGTCTTAATTATTTCCCTTCGAAGAACTCTCGTACTTAGTAAGGTGCAAAACAACTTGTTTACACGCGGGGGTAGGACAGATATTCATCACTGCATATGTGAATCTACTCAGTAAGTTTATCATACGCAGTTTCATCACCCAGTTTCGTCTGATACACAAACTATATACAATTATATGTAAATGATAAGTATTCAAAACGTAATTAAATACTTAGAATTCTTATTATATCACATTATTTTGTTGCTCCTACCTATCATATCCAAGACATTGCTTGGAAATGGGGCATTGTATTTATGATTCCACTTTAGTAAAAGATTTCTTTTGATAGTATTTTATATTTCCTACAGCAAATATTTAAAAAGAAGTCGGTTTTTATACATTTTATCGTCTTTCTGACTGTAGTACCACTCTGTCCCACCTAAGAATTCAAATTCCACTAAATGCACCTCCTACACACGAGAGCTCTAATCTCGAAACTGGCGTATTGAATTGATGCGTGCTACAATTAATTGAATTGATGCACACATTAATTGAATTATTCTCTTTAATTAGATTGTAGCACACATCAATTCAATTGTTGATATCATCAATTGATTTGAAGAGAGCAACAATTTAATTATAGCATTTATCAATTCAGCAGAATAATTAGTGCTATCAACAGTTCAATATTCAGAATTGAAGATACCATTAATTATTTGAGGAGATCTTTAATTATATTGTTGTGTACATCAAATGAATTAATGATATCTTCATTTAATTAATGATAAAAATTATTTGAGTTTATGATAATTTGGTGCTCCATATGCTTCACTGTATATTCCAACCCTAATTTATTTTTGGTCTGTTCTTTTTTCCGTACTCTTTACACTGCAATTCACAACCTGTCTAATCGGACATGAATTGTTTCTCAGTGCATTTACGATGAGACAGGTTATACAACAGTCGGGTGATAATTCATTGGATTTGTAAATTTGTTGGCATGCTGTACTCGCAAAGTTCTTGAAAAGAGAGGCACTACAAATAATAATAAAATCCACGGTGTGCATATATCTTATATACATTTTAAATTGACAGTATTTTTGTGTCTTAATTTAACAATTTTCAGGCATTAAATGTGATTGGATAAGAAGACTTATTGAATAGAACCTTCTGATTGTATAAAAAATGATTTAAGTGCCACAATTACTTAAAACTGTACCAATATTTGCTGAGAAGAAGCTATCAAAAAGTTTGATCACTTCCTTGATTCATGTTTTTTTTTCTTTCAGGCATAGAAAACAATGGGGAACGTCACACTCAGGTAGAGAATCCCTATCCTGGGTTTGATCCACCTGCTATTTTACTTTCAACATACTTAAAGAGGTCAGCATCATGACAGCATGATGGGAAAAACACAAGAGTTTAAAAATGTTTTATTAAGTTAAGAGATATTTTTGTAGTTTGGGTTTATGAGTCAAGCTGTAAATTACCAGAATTCATGCTAATTAATTGCTATGCATTTCATTTTCTAAAACAGGATTTTGGCAAGAGTAAACATATATGTAAATATTTTTTTTTATAAAGTTCTTATTTTAAGTGCTTCCTTTCCTGATCTGTTTATTTGGTTGTTGGTGCATGTCCAATTTTGTAGGGCTAAAGGCAGATATACTTGAAAATTTATTGTTTCTTTTCTTTACCATTATCATACATGTACAAATAAAATATGAGGTTTATAAAGAGGATTCATAGCATTTCTGTGACATTTTTCTACAAGATTTTGTTAAAATTTAGTACTGTTAGAGTTGGAATTTTACATGTCGTTGATAGATGTAATTTCACATCAGTGTATATACACTTATGATGTAAACACATGAATTATTCTGTATTATGTCTACTACCATAAGGATTAAAATATTGATATTAATGAATTCTTTTTGTTTGTTTTGTTTATTACTGATGCATGAAATGAAGATTTTTATAGTCCTGGAGAAACATTCATTGTTCTCAACATGGTAGGACTGCCGCATCTGTGATGAAATGAAGCACAGGTATAGCACCCATTAGTTCATGTAAATTGTATATTATTATTCTGTAGTGTGCTTATGACAAAAATTAAGTTCTTGTATGACTTGCAGTTGTGCATATTAGTTTCAAACTTGGAGTTAGGCCCTTGGGGGTAGGGAAATGGACAGGGAACTAAAAGTTTGACCATGCTCCACATGTTGTAGTAAGGAATCATGGCCTAGTTTGTTGGGTATGTGAGGTGACTGAGAATTGCTCTTAACTACTATAGAAAACATGATAATTTGCTTAAAGCTGTTATGCATAAATTATTACCTTTTACATTATACCCAAGAAACTAGATAATGATTCCTTATATTTGTATTTGAAATAAAATTGACATCAAAATACTACATTATAGAAAATGAAATACATATAGCATTTTTTCTGTAGTCCCCACCACTGATAACATGAGAAATTGCTGATTTGCATGCAAGTGAGAAATTTACATGCTAATGTATAGGGGGAAACAATCATGTTGGAGCTTCAAAGGGTTATCACAGAGAAAACAGTTGGAAATGTTAATGTATAGATATGCATGATTTGAAGGTGGATAAGGTTGTGTGTGAACTGTAGTTTTGGCACTATGGTATAATTGTGTATCATGCACCAATTTAGTGGGACCCTATATTTCTGATTGCAGTTGTTGGCTGCTCATGCGTCTGTACCTATAATTTTTCACACTTCATTAAAGTTCTTTAAAGTCACTATTTCAACCATAAAGCACTCTTTAATAAAGTAGAAAGTTTCTTCCAATCAAGGATTGCACTCTCTTCCAATTTGTGTTGAGAACTTTTGCCAGAAATGACTGATGGGGCTGTGAAGGAGCGATTTTTCCTCAAAATATATAGTCCTCATGTTTGGTGAAATTGAAAAAAAAAAAAAAAAACACTTTTCCATCATCAGGTATGTAAACACATATCAAAATACTACTAATGTTTAACTCTTAGTTGAGCCATATAAATTTTGGATCCACGCAGTTTCAAGTGGAAGAAAATTAAAGATTTTTACACTTGTACCAGAGCTTTAACAATACATCCAAACACCAGTGTTGCATGTACCTCAGTTTGCAAGGTAGAACCGAACTGCTTCTGGATAAATTACCAGCCGATGAGCCTGGGAGGGGGCGATATGAACATGCCTGGTATATATATTGCAGAAATTATTGTTTTCTGTATTGAAAGACAAAAATTTCAGAAGTGCGGGAAACTACAGACCTATTGAGTAATATACTTAACACAGATTAACATTAGGATAAAGAGAGAGAGAGGGGGGGGGTCGGGTCTATTTAGATTTCCATCAGCATGTAGATAATATTATTTTGTTTTGTCATTAAACCTGATGCTACAATACGAAATAAAACAAATGGGTGATTTTATGAACAAACTTGAATTTACGCAACTTGAAAATGCCTCTGCAATAAATTTTATATTCTTATGATTCTTGAGATTATCAGAAATATTTTCCAATGCAAAACTTTAATGCCTTGTTGTGGTTCCTTCCTTTCCCCGGGGTCCTGGGATTGTATTGTGAACAGACTTCAGGTCCTGGGATTGTATTGTGAACAGACTTCAATCTACACTGAGTGAGGAACTCCTTTCCCCGGGGTCCTAGGATTGTATTGTGAACAGACTTCAATCTACACTGAGTGAGGAACTCCTTTCCCCGGGGTCCTGGGATTGTATTGTGAACAGACTTCAATCTACACTGAGTGAGGAACTCCTTTCCCCGGGGTCCTGGGATTGTATTGTGAACAGACTTCAATCTACACTGAGTGAGGAACTCCTTTCCCCGGGGTCCTGGGATTGTATTGTGAACAGACTTCAATCTACACTGAGTGAGGAACTCCTTTCCCCGGGGTCCTGGGATTGTATTGTGAACAGACTTCAGGTCCTGGGATTGTATTGTGAACAGACTTCAATCTACACTGAGTGAGGAACTCCTTTCCCCGGGGTCCTAGGATTGTATTGTGAACAGACTTCAATCTACACTGAGTGGGGAACTCCTTTCCCCGGGGTCCTGGGATTGTATTGTGAACAGACTTCAATCTACACTGAGTGAGGAACTCCTTTCCCCGGGGTCCTGGGATTGTATTGTGAACAGACTTAAATCTACACTGAGTGAGGAACTCGCACAGGCTCCTGAATTGTGGATAGCGTGTGAAGATCTTGCATACATTCATACCCCCTCCCCTCTACCCAATGAAAAAATAAATATAGAATTTATCCAAAATATGTGATTTCCCCGCCAATCAACTTTGTGAGTTTCAACTTTCTGACCAATTAAAATGACTTATGAAGGCGATCGGCGGGGAAATAACATATTTTGAATAACTTATTGAATCTATATCTATTTTTTCATAAGGTTGGGTATGTACAAAAAATCTATACACGCTATCCAAACTTCCGGTGCCTGTGGATACCTCTGTCCCATGTCGCTCCATTACAAAGTTAGTATTTCTGATATTTTAGCTGATGACCTTAGTTCCTAGTCAAAACTACATAGTCATCTGTATCTTCAGATCTGTAGCTCTCTGGGAAAATATTGGAACAGACCAGAGAGCTCAAATTATTGTATTAATATTGTTTAAATTAAAAGACCTGCAATTTATCACAGGCACCTGAAGTATGTATTTTACTACCTCCCCCCCCCCCCCCCCCCCCCACTTTTTTGCGGGGATACTTCCTCCGAAATATGTGGACTCCCTGTCCATCTCGTCCCAATTTCCATAATATGTAATCGTTTCACACTTTAGAGTAAAATCTACTGATTGGCGGGGTTGTACAACGTGCATCTGGCTTATGGTATGGTGAATGGAGGGTGTCTCTGTAATAGGGTACCTACTTTGGGTAATCAACTTCTCTCACATCTCTAATTTGACATTTCTCAAACTTTGTACAGTTGTTATGGGCACATTGAAGATGTGCATGTGTCTTTTTGAAAATGACCTGACATTTTTCGAAAAATTCACGTGTAGTTGAACTTCGTCATGTTTTAAGCAGTCTAGAACAGACGGTACCTATTTTCGTAATGAACTCCTCTTACAGCATTTATTTGACATCCTTCAGACCTTGCACAGCTGTCATGGAAGCATTGAATTTGTGCATGTGTCTTTTTGGAAATGATCGGACATTCTTAAACATTTTACATGTAGTTGAATTTTGTCTTTTTTTTTTTTAGCATGGTACCTACTTTGTGTAACCAACTCATTTCACAGCTTTTACTTGACATTTTCAGACCTTGAAGATATACATGTGACATTTTAAAAGTGCTTCTGGGTTTTTTTTTGTGTTAAAATTCTGCAATTCGGTCATTTCTGTTCTCTTGAATCAATTTTTTTTTCATTCAATGTTAATTCAAAACATTTCAGTGAACTCGAAACAAAAGACACCAAAGTCTTCATCTTCTTCGTATTTGGATATTGTATTGAACAAGACGTAAACGGCAAACTTGGTCGTCAACTTTCCATATTTAAGTAGGAATATTCCACTATCACTTGTAAATGGTGTTTATGTCTCCTGATTGGACACAGGAGAGCATGTTCCGCGTATGATCAATATTTAAATCGAGACAGGCCACTGACAAATAAGCTGATGTTACAAGGATGTCAACATTCTCGTTTAAAGTCAGCTTTTCTCAAATACCTTGGTCGTGATAATGATATAATTTGCAAATACAACCTATAGGTCGAATGCTGTCTGACGTGGTTCGTACTAAATGTTAGACAGTTCTTTATATTCTGATTTTGACTACGAATTACTCCGTTTACCTGATCATGATATAGGGTTCACGGCGGGTGTGACCGTTCAACTGGGGATTATTACTTCTCTTAAGCACCTGTGGCCATTTTCACAAAAAATGTTGTATATTCAATTGAGTTCTACTATTCCCTGAGTAAGAATGCAAGTGTTATCATCTATGTATATACTTAGTTTTGCTCATTAAGAAATATATGAGTGAAGAATTGTAAAGAAATGACATTGTGTTAAAATTTTCATCTTAAAGGTAAGATTTTTTGCAGTAGGGCACCGGTTCTCACTTCTGGTGTGTCCAGGGGTCCGTGTTTGCCCTATTCTCAATTTTGTATTCTTTATAGGATTTATAAGATTGATCACTGTTCGATATCTTCACATTATTATACTTGTATACATGTTTATTAACAAACAAAACAAAACTGATTAGTAGATACAGTTTAGGATGTTAATTCATTAAATCGGTTGACTAGAGAAACATCAATGTTTCTTATTAGTGCTAGGATTATGAAATCGCGGGTCTTTTCGAGACTCTGTGTCACAGTAGGTATTTGCAGAGGAAGTATCATCACTGCTAAGTGGCCCTGCGTGCCTAGCTGAGGTCAAAATTCGCTGCACTTCGCCTAAAGATGGTGGTGTTTCCACTAAGTGAAAACTTCTTGAAGGGTCGCAAAGCTGCAACAAACAATGACATAAACATTAGTTTATTTGAACATATTTGATGGAAAGCGAACTAACGCATGACATGAAACATCTCTACAAGAATCGCCTGTGTGGGGGCGGGGGGGGGGGGGGAATGAAAATCTTGTGGCGTAGGGGGGGGGGGTGAAAATTTTGTGGCGTAGGGGGACCGAGATTCTTAAATTTTTGGAGTTTCTTACCAAAATCCACATCTTGAGCACTGTGAAAATTGTTTTTGTTCAAAAGTACATGTATAACGAAGATCTCAGATCATTTTGTTCAAAGAAAGGCATTAAAGGGTACTCAGGTAAAATTACAGTGCGTGAATGACGGTTGTCAATATGTTTAAAGTTATTTACGTTTTGTAAATCATTTGGATTTTGGTAAGAAACTTTGATAAAGTTAAAAGGAGTCTCGTTCCCCCTACGCCACAAGATCTTCACCCCACCCCCTACGCCACAAGATCTTCACCCCACCCCCTACGCCACAAGATCTTCACCCCACCCCCTACGCCACAAGATCTTCACCCCACCCCCTACGCCACAAGATCTTCACCCCACCCCCTACGCCACACAGGGGTTTCAAGTACTCTGCATATCGTGATTGTTTCTTCAAAAGAAAATTGAGTTCCAATTCAAAGTACATGTATATGTTTCTGGTCGAAAAAAAACCCAACGTTTATGCAGTAGGAATGAAGATTTCTCATCAAATACACCGAAAAATATACCCAGCGCCTACCCTACTTGTATATTGTCAAAGTGTTTGAGCATTTCGAAAGAGTTTTAGACTCCCCAATTGCTAGTGCTAGCGCGTCAATAACTATTGTCTCCCGTGCAATACTTTTGGCTGTCTAGATTTGAATACTTATTGACCTACTTTCTTCGCTTGAAATTCACAGACCCCGTGCTACACCAATCATGGTCCCAGCGTGTTTTCTCAACATCATGAACATTGTGTGTTGATTTTATATGTAACGTAATTAATAATTCCGATTTTCGTCCCTTGCATGTTGTAGCTATTTATTAATCTATTTCATAGTCAATTATAAATAATCAATTTGTTGAAACACAATCAACAAACCTACTTTGACAATCCATGGTTTTCTAAAACTTGTTCTAATTGTTTCTTATATATATATATATATATATATATATATATATATATATATATATATAGTTTGTAAAAAAGAATTCGGTATTTGATACAGTAAATACATCCAATAATAAAAGTCAAGATATCTATATATATATATATCTATATCTATATATATATATATATATATATAAGTGTTTAGTTTCGTTTTCGACCGATTATAAAAGCCGTTGTCTGATTTGCACCACGTTTCAGGCTACAACACCATTCATATCCTCTGTTTCGAGCCTATGTTTTGAATGGTGATTGATGTCAGTACGAGATTTCCTTGACTTGTGAAGATGGTGAAGCTTAGGACCGCAATGGTAAGCGCGCCCCCAACTTCCGGTGTATGGAGGGTAACTGCAAAAATGTGACCGTACCTGATACATTCACATATTTTCCCGGGCGCACGCACTGAGAAGTAACTTCAATCCCCTGTGATTTTGTTATGGGAAAAATTAAGGCATATAGAATAAGTTAGTTGCTGAAGTGTAGCTCTCTTGTATAATTATCTAGCTTCTGTGTCATAGAAAAGGGGAGCCCATTGGTCTTCTAATCTCGAAATCCCTTTTTAACTACTGGCATATGTCCTTTGTATAAAAGTAAGACTTAAATGAAGTTTGATCGCATTTCAATATTATGCCCCACACACTGAACGGACGTACAAGCCTTACATTAACTCGTCCTGGTGTTTCAGTCTTTGGTGCTGCATGTCTATGAAAATACATACCTGATTCTTCTAAAGTGACTGTCACATGAACATATAACTTCCTGTGGATCTTCTGTAATACTTTGTACTCTAAAGAATTTATTCCGTCGGTTTGCATGCGTTGTTTTCCAGATCTTAAAAGTTTTATCCTTTAAAGATACATAAATTAAAAGTATATCAGGACAAACTCAATCTCGTTGACACTTATCTTTAATTCAGTCATTACGTGCATAAATAGAATAATAGTCTAATTAACGATAGTTTTAATTTTATCGATGCGCGTAGAGATATCTTCAATATTTGAGTATTTGTTAATGATGTGCCTGTGTACATCCCATCATCGCAAACCTTGGTTTTGAGTCAATAAGCGAGAGAGAATCTCCCTTTGGTTAATAACGAAGAAGTTAGCAGAAATAACTTATCTCAGTCAAAGACGATTTGCATACATAAGTTCAAAGTTCTGAAAGTTCATACTGCATAATATTTGGGGAATTCAAGCAATATATCAGATACGTGTTTAAAACATCTTTGAAGCCATTACCTCTGTGGGTTCCTTGTCGCTTGTTTGTGCGAGAGCATGGTGTACCTAGCTACATCACTCATGGTCCTAGATATCGTCATCTTGTGGTAGACAAGTCTGTAAGATCAACGAGGTAATAGTTCATCCCTTACATAGCACAACATTTACCGTTCTTTAAAATTCAAAACACACAAGGCACAGACACTCGACTTTTTGAATATCTATATTTAAAAAATTGTCTTCGTATAAACAAGCTATGCACAAGGTATATCACGCCGACATCTTTATGAAGCGCAAAAATTAACTTAAACTCAAATAATAGAAGGTATCTTCAATTATCTGAAGATATCATCAATTCAATCATTGCTCTCTTTAATTGAATTAATGCGCGGATTAAATCATTATTGCTCTCATCAAATGAATTAATGCGCGCATCAATTGAATTAATTAGAGCAATAATTGATTCCATGCGCACATTAATTCAATTATTGCTCTCTTCAATATAATTGATGAGAGCATCAATTTCGTAAACATATTGCTCGCAATAATTAATTTAGAGCTCGGTATAAATAATTTGATGATCTCTTTAATTCAATTGAAGATATCTTTAATTATTTACAATGCTTTTGTATAAGGAATTAATGCGCGCATCAATTCTTTTAAAGAGAGCAACAATCCAATTAAAGAGATCATTAATTCAATTGTGGATATGTTGAATTGAAGATATCTTTAATTATATAGTTGCTCTCTCTAAAAGAATTATTGCTCTCTTCAAATGAATTAAAGATATCAACAATTGAATTGATGCGCGCTACAATTCAATTGAAGAGAGCAATAATCGAATTAATACGCGCATTAAATCAACTATTGCTCCCATCAATTAATTCAATGTGCGCATTATATCAATTATTGCTCTCTTCAATTGAATTGTAGCGCGCATCAATTCAATTGTTGATATCATTAATTCATTTAAAGAGATCATTGATTCAATTAAAGCGCGCATCAATTCAGCTGAAGAATTAATGCTGTCATCAATTCAATTAATGCGCGCAATAATTCAGAATTGAAGATATCATTAATTATTTGAAGAGATCTTTAATTGAATTGTTGCACGCATCAAATGAATTGAAGATATCTTCAAATGTTAATTTGATATGTTAATTTGGCGCTCCATTCATCTTGATTTTCGTTTTTACCAACTGCATCGCTTGAAAATTTCGGCGGAAAGTTCGATATAATTTGATTAGACCCCTACCGTTTAGAGGCAACGCTGTCACGATCTTACTTGTACCTCTGACATCGTCGCGGTGAACTGGAAATAAAGTCCATTTATCGGCTGTATAATCAACAGTCAAACATCGTCTACTGCTTCTCAAATGCGAAAAATCGCTATAAGGTGGACGGAAGTTGACATAGTTATGCAAATGAGAATTCCCTTGCAAATGTACCCTCTGTCGCTTGTGCAGGGGGAAAACGGGGTGGTAGTGATTGCAGGGTAGTGTGAAGCCCTGGAAACAATAACATTCGGGCACACATTTTATGTGTGGTTTTTGGGACAGGCTGTATGGGCGGCGGAAAGGGCGAAAAATACCATATAAAAGAAAAAAAAATACATAAAAGCAAAATGAACGATCCGGTACGTAACGAACAGACGTAAAGGCAAAATGAATGGTTATATTTGCAAAGTAATAAGAAATGTTTGTTTTCTTTTATATGGTATTTTTCGCCCTTTCTGCCGCCCATAAGGCTGGCACGGAAAGTTTAGTAAATTTATCGCAATGCCAAAACAATATTGGAAATGCTTATAAGCCCCCCCCCCCCTTCTTGCTTCGACTCCAGCCCACTTTTTGTCACCCATTGTGACAACACGGAATATTTACAGATACGCAGGACAGGACATTTGGATGTATAAATGTCACTGTAAACATTTGAGAGTATACCCACGTGTACGCGCACGCGCGTGTGTTTTAAATTTAATTGTGAACTTGACAATTGCTTTCAACTATGCTAATTCTAATACAACGAATTAATGCATGAATAAGTGAAGTTATCATGTTTAACGTTGTAAAAAAAACAACAAAAAACTGTATACTAATACTCATACTGTTCAAGATCCATTACCTCGCTCTCTAGAACATATTTACTGCTAATTATACATATATGTAATATTATACTTTTTATAATTTTATCGACCAATGAAAAAGGGCTATCCTGAAAATATGTCAACTTTCGTCCACCTATTAGCGATTTTTCGCATTTGAGAAGCAGTAGACGATGTTTGACCATTGATTATAGCCGATAAATGGACTTTATTTCCAGTTTACCATGGTGATGCGAGAGGTAAAACATAGGGCCCTGCGCATGTGTTAACGTAGGAAGACACGAAAAATTTGGAGGCGATTCTTTTTCAAAATCTACGCAAAGTTCAATCGAAAAATCAACGTTTGAGCATTGGATTATGATTGGAGAGTGTTTATGCATCCCGAATGAGTCCGGGAAAAAAAGGTAAAAATTCGCGGAAAAGGAAACCTAAGAGCCAAAATTTAAGTGGTGAGAATGAGAACAAAATTCGAATTACAAGTACTCAGCAGGACAAAACACAGCCGAGGGACACTAGCGTCATGAATGGGAACACTAACCCACAATACAACCTACAGAACCCTGGACTTGCTATTGTTCACCAATCGACACCCGTTCCAGCGATGAACAGCGTTCAGATGACTCCAATGCCTTTGCCTATGTGTAACTTGTCACCTATCAGAAATTACCCGCCAAATCAGGAATTATCTGGCAAAATCGACAACCTCACCTCCAAGCTTGACAACATAAACGAAAAACTTAACTTGCAAATATTGGAAGTTATTTATGATGAAAATGACTAATATTTGTTACAGTATATGTATCACATTTATAACACCCCCTTCAAGAAAACGACCCCCCCCCAAAAAAAAATGAAAAGAAAAGAAAAATAAATTAATAGAATGGGAAAACATTGTACTTGAACTCGGAATGTATGCTTAAAGTGTAAGATTACCGAGCACCTAAACCACTGGGCCACCCAGACATGTAAGTTTAAAGGTTTAACGTTTGACAAATGAACGATTTTTGTCATATTTTAGCATTTTCAACGAGAGGGCCACTTTAAACCAAATTTCCTCAAATGGACTTATGTACAGCCATACTCAAGTAAAACAATTTCAGTGTTTTATTTCCGATTTAGGGTAGCCTTTTGCAACAGTTTGCAATTTTTTATGCCCATTACGTTACATCTACTATATACTCTATATAATCACAGTGATGTTTATGCTTATCAAATAAAGATACTATCAACATATTGATATCTTTATTCAGTGATTTAAGTAAACACAAGTATAAACTGACATTGTATAGGAAAATATTTGTAAAAGATGATATTCAAGAAAAAAGTATTTATGTCGGCGAAATTACATACCAAGTGCGCTATACTTTTTTCTAAAATTTCACATAATTTTCGAGATCTTGTCTTAAAATTTAAAATGGAACTAAAAAAGTGGGGGTTAGAGATCAAATTTTCAAATTATTGGGTTTTTATACAAAATTGCGAGTAAATTAATTCAAACTTTTTTAAGAATCGGTGTTCTGTTTGGTAAAATATATCAACCAAATCAATAGATTATAACATTTGAAATAGTTCCAAGTTTCAACTACTAAGTTGTATAATAGATTATAAAACTGAAATACGCGTATAGGAGTATAGAAATAGAAGATGTATTGGATGAAACAGAAACTGTAAAATCATGCAGATTTAGAACTTTTTGATTAATCCCACCACAAAAGACACTAAATTTTTGTTCAGTAATAGACGTGTAATATGTTTGCACCAGTGGGATCAGTATTGAACCAGTAAATACTTGGTTGCAGCATCTTGCGTAGTTGTGGTCAAAAGATCAGGATTTGAATTATGCGGAAAAGGGTTTGTTTATTTTGTGCTGGTTCATTAAATAGGGAATGTAGTGAATATTAAAACTTTCTAATTTCAGATTGTCGACGATAATGACAACCACAGCATGTGCAGATTTACTGGGGGCTTCATGCAGTATGTCGACGCGAGGCGGCGCAGTTCATACCCTCATATAATATGTATATTTACAAAAATGAAATTCATTTCTTGAATAAACACTAATGTTGAAGTGGTCTTATATGTGTGCACAGAGACAATGAATGAGAATGGTGTTCATCAACCCTCTGTCAGATGACTGGGAATAAAATTCGATATCAGGGGTGTATCCAGGATGTCTCTGTGCATAAATATTTTATGATGATATTTACAATTGCTTCAGTAAAGATATCTGTGTTCTTGTGTGAAGTTATATATTCGATCTCTCTTAGGAAATTTCATGAATATTGTGCTATTAATCCAAGTGGTGTAAAATTTTGACGTTGGTCATGTTTTGTGGATATGAAAATACATGTAAACATGCATTAGGCACGTAACACACATAAGACTCATGAATAATACAAAATGCTAAATGATAAATACTTATCACTCATGTAAAAAAGACAATCAAACGAGTGAAACATTTTGGGGCAAATCAAGGTGTCAAACAAGGCGATGATCTAAATCCATCACTTTTCAATATCTGTTATTGATGACGTTGTTACTTATGTTAACAATATATTTACAAATCAATCTTACATATATAGATGCAATTCCTATTAACCACATGTTTGTAAGCTTATGACCTTATCCTTGTAAAAACGTCATCAACTGGTTTACAGAAATGTAAAGATCTATTATGTAAGAAAGGGAATTACGTGTGAATATGATAAACACAAATACGACTTTTTCCCCCTCAAAATACCAACAATGAAAATGATTATAGTTTCTGTTACAATCATAACTCTATAAAATAGCAAACCAATATGTATATTTAGGTCTTGTGTTTAGATTTGATGGAAAAACTGTCAGAACAAGCTAGAAAAGCCTGCTATATAATGAAATCTAAAATAAATATGATTTCTTTCTGTTGAAATAATGCTTAAATTATATCAATCAATGATACAGGCAAAACACCATAAAAAATCATTGAACTGGAACAAAACTCCAAACTCGATCAATATACATCTTCATACAAAAATGAGTTCAATATCTCAAGGGTTTTAGAAAAAAAAAAGGTTCGGAAAACTGGTCGTAACAGTAATTTTTTCTAAGTTAAAGGGACACAACTCCACCAAAAATCAACGAACCGGAACAAAACTCAAACTCTATCTGTAAACTCATCAATATATTACACCTGCATACAAAAACTCTATTCAATATCTCAAGGCGTTTAGAAAAAAAAGCCTGGAAAACTGGATGTTGCGGAAGGACGGACAAAGGTAAAACTTTATGCCCTGACCACCTTGTGGTGGGGGCTTAAAACAAGATAATGTATGGGCATTACTAGTATATCGGGCCGCAGTAATATTATGTTTGTGATGATTTGATAACAATTCATTCTATACTCGCTGCTCATTTTGTTGTTGTATTTATCACTATATACCAATGTTTGGCGTTGTCTATAATATTGAATTCAATTTATGAAATGGAACAAATTGTGTCAGATCTGATTTTAAACAGATATATAGAGATAGCTCACCTATTATACAAATCATCATCTTCGCCTCCCCATCCAAAGAAGAAGTTTGAGAAACCATTAACTGTTGTGAACTGCTCTTTTGTCATTGCAGATACCCCGCCAAAATTAGTAGAGTATGCAAGCCTACAAAGTTCAACGGAATATTATGTAATTATTCCGACATTTATAGGATTTCTTTACCACAGGAATTTGATTTAAAAAAGAAAAAGAAAAATGTAAATGTTATGTGAAACACGAGTACTAACTTGTACATGAATTTGTCGATGGCGACAGACAGGTGTCTAGGCTGATCTGGACAATTGTACAAGTTATGATCGTTCTGAGGAAGCAAGTCTACGTCATGGAATATAAAACAATCGTAGCTGTAATCACTGCTGGCCTCCTTAAAGCCTACATTAAACAGGAACCCTCTGTTGAATGGGATGTCTTCATCCTGTGAAGTAAACGATGGGGAAAATTAACGTGATATTCATTTCCGAACAAAAGTTTGAAAATATTGAGATTTTTACCTTTACAAGTTTTATTTTTCTCATTCGCTGTTAACACAACATAGAGAACACATTAAACATGTAGGCCCTAGGCCAGCTTGCTCATGCATGCACAAGTATATGTTCATCGAAATCAACAAATTAAAATAAATCTTCTTTATGTTTTGTGAAAAACGGGTTTTAAATAGTGTTCTTAATACTAAATGATTCATTAATGCTATTGAGTCTAATTTATTCATTGTATACATAGTTACACGACAACATATTCACATAAGCACCGCTCAATGAAAGGTGAAGATAACGAACAGTGATCAATCTCATAACTCCTATAAAAGCAATACAAAATAGATAGTTGGGCAAACACATGTAATATATTATATATTAATTGTTGTTCACATCTTAAAATGGATATCATTTGTGAAGTTGCACTAAGCTTTCATAATATTATGCATAATCATAATTCATCTCTCTAAATGAATTAAAGTTCTCTCTGGAACTGAATTGTTGCCCTCTTGAAATGATTGACAGCGAGCTTCAATTCCTTTAAAAAGAGCTATTTCAATTCAAGATAGAGCTTCAGTTCAATTTAAAGAGTTTCAATTCCATTAGAGAGAAGATTCGAACATGAATTAAAGAACTCTCTAATAGAATGGAAAATATCTTATATTCATGAAAACATTTCTGATTATTTGAAGATTAAACTGAGCTGCAATTCTTTAAACGTCCATACGTGCGCTTCTCACAGTTTCGAACTGTGAATACAGCGTTAAACATAGGAGGTAGCGGGGGAAATAGACACCATGACAAGAAAGATAACAAAACATTTGTTTTCAGATATGGGGACCTACAATTTCCACAATATATATTCCATAATCCAACTGCTGCTTAATGAGAAAGGCGTGCATGTGGTTAAGAAATATTCTAAGATGTCGGGCTCTGTTCCGATATGGAATGAGGAGGGCTACTTTATGGCGGGCAGTGCACTTCTCAGGACGATGACTACCGTTGACCACTGTCTTGTATCTGCTTTCGATGACCGTCCAATTCAATGGATATTTGTTCACAGGAATATCCCCAACTGTGGAAAAAAAACCATTCATAAATGTAGGCTGAATTTAAGACCATATATAAGATTTTGAAAACGTACAACAGGCTGTGCGATTCTGTAAATTTAAATCTGTCTGAAATAACTGACATTGTTTCACAATAATTTAGATTACTATAGAGAGTTATCTTGTACATGACCTCAGGACACAACTATACATTGGTTTAATTTAATTGATTTTTTTTTTATTTTCAAAGAACTGGATAAAGAGCTTGGCCGAGGTATGGCAGGGGCGGATCCAGAACTGGATAAAGAGCTTGGTCTAGGTATAAACTTGGGTCGCAACCCTCTTTGAAAATGTTCTGGACCCGTCCCTGCCATATTTAAATATTTTTGGATACATAGGTTGTTGTTGTTGAAAATCCCAAAACTTTTTTTTTTTTTAAATTTCAACCAAAGGTGGGTAGGGGTGGATGGGGTTGAAATTTCTACAACCAATCCCTTATAGTATATAGGTCCCTGATTTCATATGCCTTCTTCAGTCTTAGATGTAGTATGATTGATATTTACCAATACTTTGCCAGTGATAAAGCTGTGTTGTTTCAATGTATTCTATTGATCGGAATAAAACCCATGTATCCAAAAATATTTAAATACAAGGGATATACATGTATATGTACTTTTTTTTTTATACATGTACTGCAGGAGCTATATCTGTAACAATGGAAGCATGGAGTAATTATTGCGTATTCGGCAATAACCTATCCCATGTTTATATATACACCCCCGTAATGTAAACAACTTGGACAAATATAGTTTTTTACTGGTATCAAATCGATTGCGTAAGAGAACAATACAAAATGTCCCAAAGATTAATGATTATGCTATATATCAATTCTGTTTAATCCCTTTGTTGCTAGGGAAGAATTGGTGCTGTGAAATCCGACCCTGGTTAAAAATGCATGGCTAAGGGTAGGTGTGACCTGTCAACAGGGGGTGCTTATAGATTAATGATTATGCTATATATCAATTCTGTTTAATCCCTTTGTTGCTAGGGAAGAATTGGTGCTGTGAATGTGAAAAAAGAAAAACAAGAGACCCACGGGTCACATCGCAAACCTGAGTCACCTTGGCCCTGCTGTTGTTCAGCTGTTGAAATTTTTATTTTTAAAAACAATTCAATCTTTATTACCATGAACTTACTGTTTTTACCCCATATTGTGCACAGGCACTCGACGTTTTAAATGTTGTCTTCCTCTATTTTAAAGCACAATATTCAAAAGGTATATCACGCCGCCATCTTGGTTTTCTTTTTTACCAGCTGTATCGCTTTCAATTTTCGGCGAAAAGTTTGGTATAATATGATAATTAGACCCCTACTGTTTAGAAGCAACTCTGTCAAGGTCTTACCTCTCGAATAGTCATGGACTAGAAATTAAGTCAATCTATCGGCTATGATCAACCGTTAAGCATCGTTTACTGCTTCTCGAATGCGAAAAATGAGGCACCGCTAATCCGGTACATGATATGCCCGCATACATTAATGACCGACAGGAATTAGAACAAGTGAGAAAGGATTATCCACAAATGGATTTCGTCGGAGTTGCAATAACAATGTATTTTGCATTAAATAAATCTAAAGTCCAAGGGCTGTAACTCCTTCAAAAATAGTGGGACAGCATTCCCATTGTAATATGCACATCTGCACACAAGACAAAGTATTTTGAATAGAAAAATTTAAGTCCAAGGGTCATAACCCCTTTAAAAAACATAGGACAGCATTCCCCTTGCAATATGCACATCTCCACATTGTGATCTTTCTTTTTTCCAAAATTCATTAAAATCCCCCAAAGCGTTTAGGAGAAGTTGCGAAGACAAAGTATTTCGAATAGAAAAAAATTAAGTCCAAGGGTCACACCTCCTTTAAAAACCATTGGACAACATTCTCCTTGCAATATGCACAGCTCCACATTGTGATCTTTCTTTCTACCAAGTGTCATGAAAATCCCCCAAAAGGGTTAAGGAGGAGTTGCGACGACAAAGTTAAAGGGACAGACGGACGACAACGGTATATAGCATAATACGTCCGCATTTTTATGTGGGCGGAAAGGGGGGCGGAAGTTGACATGATTTCGGGATAGCCCTGTTTTTATAGGTCGATAAAATTAAAAAGAGTAAATATTATAATTAGCATGTTAATGGGTCTTGAACACTTCTTTTCATTTCTTTATCATATATTTTTTTTTCAACGTTAAACATGACAATTTCACTAATTCATGCATTCGTTGTGTCAAAATTAGTTGAAAGTAAATGTCATACGTAATAAGAAAAGTTCACAACACAGAACTAACACGCACACAAGCGTACACATGGATATTACTATACTCTCAAACGTTCACAGTCGCATTTATACAGCTAAATGTCTGTAAATTTTCAGTGCTGTTACAATTGGTGACAAAACTAAGTGGGTTGGAGTTGAAGCAAAGGGGGTTGGGTGGGGTGTGGATGGGGTGGTGGTGGTACATGTAATGAGCATTTCCAATGTTGTTTTGGCATTGCGATAGTGCGATAGATTTACTAAACTTTCCGTGCCAGCCTGTCCCAAAACTACACATTTGTGCGCGAACTTTTTTGTTTGCAGAGCTGCATTCAGTGCTTCCCCCCCCCCCCCCCCCCCTGATTTGCATAGTTATGTCAACTTCCGTCCCCCTTTCACCGATTTTTCGGATTTGAGAAGCAGTAGACGATGTTTGACAGTTGATTACAGCCGTTAAATGGACTTTATTTCCAGTTCGCCATGACGTTGCGAGAGGTATAAGACCTTGACATTGGGGGAAGGGTGTGTGTGTGTGCGTTTATTGTGACTGGGGGTTTTTTTTTTTCTATATGCAAGAAAAGAAATACTTGCTTACAGGCATCGTACGTTGATATCATTACTGGAAATATTTTCATGAAATAATTAGCAAGCTTTACTTCTAACTTGAAACTAAACAGTGTAGTAATATAAGGTGATTTTAGAATTAGAATTTTCACCCCCCAAAAAACCCAGTATTATAAAGCGCTAACTTCCTTTTCGTTTTATCAGGGAGTTATAAACTTGGTTCCTGGTATCTGTTATAGAGACTACACAGCACAAAATGCAGTCTGATTAAAACCAGCCCCCCTTCTCCTATGACGACGATAGGAGAAGGGGGGCTGGTTTTAATCAGACTGCACGAAATGTAGAAATGGTGTATGCTGATTGAAATTTTTTTTTTACACAGAAAAGAAGATTAATCTGAAACTTACCTAATTCTGGAGGAATGAGGGGACACATCTTCAAAACTTCTGAAACATGAGGATGCATCTAAGTGACAAGATACACGAAAAATGACTAAAGCAAGAGCGTACACAGACCGAAGACCTCCCTCAGATATAATCCTAGCACTACCACAAGTTCCATCTTTGTTTATAGATATATTTATCATCTCTCAAATTGAAAATACATCGTATTCTGTGGAATTCATACCAGTCTAAGATGGACAGTAGCGTATGTTAAGTTTAACTATAGCCAAAGGCAGGGGGACGGGTGTCGCCTGAATACTCGATCCTGAGACATGGAATATCAAAGTGAGAAATATGGAACGCCAACGGGGTTTAAATTTTATCCCCGTAACTGTGTAGTTGTAACTACGCAATGCACCATTCGTTCAATGTAAATATAAATGTAGAAATGTTAAATGTAACAAGCCTTATCGGTCACCTGAGTACTAGTTAAAAGTATCACTAGTCATAAGTGCTATGAAATCTAGAAACAATTTCCTGTTCTGAAAATATCTAAGCTAAATTCTAATATTCAGCAACGGTATAAAACATGTATTCTTAAAACTTCAAACAATAGTGGATCAAAGTTTTACGTGCGAATATATAGGGAAAATCTTTTCAAAAACCACCGGGCCATAATAGTGGATATTTAAGTGAAAGCTTCCTGATCACCCTCGTATGTGAATCGACGCCATCAGACTAATGCTACATTGTATGTGTACACGATTTGATATACACCTGTAGCTTCCCCGAGGAACAGGCTGGGTTTACACGTATTTTAGTTTACAGTTACAATGTATGTGTAAACCATTTTCGGGTATGCTCTTTCTGACTGTCTAATGAGTTTTTACAATGAAGTTTAAATGGAGATTAAAAATCTTCTCAAAGCTTCTGAATTAATGCACTAAACTGTCGATAAAATGTGAGAAAAATAATTCTTCATCATTTACGTGTGTGGGATAGGGAAATTCCACCTCGGGGACAAGATTCTGTCTAGGACTCGGCAAAGCCTCGTCCCAGATTGGAAATCTTGTCCCCTCGGTGAAATTTCCCAATCCCACACTCATACTAATGAAGGATTTTATAAGTACTCACCATTTGTGATATTGGTTAAGTTGCTTATAGCAAGATGTGTTTCTACATCATCTTTTATCAAGAAAATCCATGTGACTGAATACAGAACGAAGAAACCGAAAATACACCGTATAGTATAGGAAAGCATCGTGTTCCGCCTGACTGGCAGTGTCTTTTCATCGGTTCGCCATCATTCTTTCACTTTAGATAAAAATATGAATTGTTGCTTTGAACACCCACTATTTTGAGATATCATTAATTCTGAAAAGCACAATAACGCGGACAGCAAATATTTCATCACTCAGATGGACAGAGGGATGTTCCTCTTTCTCCATACAAGCTAGGTGCTTATTATATGTATGACAATGACTCTAACATCAGCATTTCGTATTACTCCGCCGCGTCTTGTATACCATAGGGGGTGTTCATGATTGAACACTGCAAGAGATTGTCAACATCTGTTCGCTGTACATTGTACCATTTCTATAGTATAATATCAAGAACACAGTTTTGGCAGTCCTTGTCATGGTCTTATTTGAATGCAAGTTCATATCAATATTGACAAACTAAAGGAACTAATTATACGCGATCTACATCGACTTTAGGGTAGTTATGGTGCAAGATCAACAACCAATGAATCATTAAAAAAATATTTCAATCAAACAATATGACAATGAATTAATGTTTTCAATTAATGAATATCTCCATCAATCGATTAATCAGGAAAAAAACTCCTTGATTTTTGTGGCCTAATTGACAAAAAAATCGCGCATTTGTGTGAATAAAGATTGTGTTTGAGAGTATGTAGCATGGCACCTTGTTATACTGATAAAATTTTAAATCTTAGATGAACTCCAACCATGGATACGTCTTGTAAATGTAAATGTACATTCACCAACGCATAGCAATGCAAAAGATGCCAAATGGAAGGCAGTGAAAACACTGCAGCTTCGCATGAGCAAACAGTGGGTATAAGATATGTCGATTGATTCAGATGAGGTAAAGAAGCTGGATATCGTGCGTCTTCGGCTGGATTTAATCTTTGGAAACCTTTTAACATCTTATAAATTCTATGAAAGTCTTGGTATAATCAATGTTATTCTTTAACTGAATGTTGTAACTAATGCCGCCAAGAAAACATCTTGTAGTTGAATATGAAACTTAATTTAAACTTAATTTACAGAGAGACACGCAATATAATTAACAAATTGGTAAAACGGTGGAGGACAACATAAAGTCAGGTTATATTTGGTTCGAAATATATCAAAGAAACTAATGCCTTTTTGGTAAGTTGAAGCAGTATTTTTGGTAAGTTGAAGCAGTATTTTTGGTAAGTTGAAGCAGTATTTTTGATACTGCTGCATCCAACAAACATTTTACTCTAAGAGAGAAAACCAGAGGTAATTGTGCTTGAGTGTTGTCTGCTCGAGGAGCTAGGACTTTTGAATTTTTCCCAATGAAATCGCGAAATTGAATCTGCTGTTGAGTTTTGATAACCTGGACTATGCCTAGTTTTAATCTGAAGGTTGTACCTAATACACAATAACATGAATGGTATATGTACACAATGTATATGGAATTAGCTCCTCACGAAAATATTTAAAAGAAACCTCAGACGTACTGTGCCGCAACATATACCAGAAGTGTGGATTCTAAAGAAATTTTAGTAAATTTGACAGGCTTCTTTAACAAAAATGGAAAGGTTCATATCTAGTGACCAGTCATCCAAAAAATTACTTCGTTAAACACCACTCTGATTCCACGCACAAGTACTCTGAAGTTGAAATGAAAAATATATATTGGTGAAGTATCACAAATTTAGACCTATGTTTAGCGCTCAGGGCCGTAGCAGTGAGGGTACTTTAGCGTGCCAAAGCCTGCCACGACCTCCGTTTTTAAGGTCATATCCAAAAGACCCGTGATTCTCACTTCTAAATGCCGAGCGTTTGGCAAAGGAGCAATCACTACCTATTTTAACGTCATAGATTTGACGCGGCCATGGCACGAACGGGGCTCGAACTCACAACCCCTCGGTTACGAAGCGAACGCTCTACCACTGAGATACCGTGACCGGTCCGATCTATGGCAAGCCGTTTTACTATTCATTCGTAAAATAAGATATCTCTTTGAATAAGAGATATATTCTCTTTACACAGATATCTCTATTGGTTGTAGAGATATCTCTGTAAGTTGGAGAGATGTCTTTTTACGCTAAGGAAATATCTCTTTAACCAAAAGAAATATCTCTTTAACTAAAAAGATATCTCTTTAAACAAAAGAGATATCTCTTTCTCTTTGAGAGATATATCTTAAAGCTAAAGAGAGATATATCTCTATCAATGTAAAGAGATATCTCTATAAGTTAGAGAGAGAGATATCTCTTTAAATCCCCCCGCTGATTATAATGACTTCTCCCTGTTGCATCGCCATTAATATGATGTAACCATATTTTTTAACCAATCAAAATACTTCCAGTGTAAAAATGGCGGAAAGGGTTAAATCACTACCCTTGGGGAAACATAATTTGGTATAACTGTAAATGTAATTCCAGTCTAGCTCACATATTTTATCAATTTATTGTCTGGTGTGTTTTTTGTTTTGTTTTTATTTGTTACCCGTATACACTTCACATGCGGTAAACGCAAAATATCGGGATTGGTGGGCTTCCGGTTTAGGGAGAATTCCTTAAAGGCCGAGTTTTTCAACCGGTCTGTTTTCCTCAGGTAAGTTAAGTGCGGGGCAGGTGTGAAGACCCGAGCCCGAGGAAACCCTGCTAGCTTGTATATACCGCCCCAAATACACAGGATGTTATCTGTGTTACCTGCATTACCTGTGAGTTTTTGTAAGATTGAAAAATTCATGGTAGTCATTTTTCTTGTGCAAGTTAATCGAAACATTGATGATTAAAACTAATGAATCAAACGTAAGGATTAAAGCTCGATAAATTTATTTCATATAAATGAGAACGTTAGCCATTGAAAACTTAGGCAGAATATTCTTTATTCAAAGTTTTCTTGTATCCATTTGACTGCCTTCGTTCGTCGGATACTGGGTATCCGACGATGTTTGACTGCCAAACATACAGTTTCCGACGGGAGTTCCTGCGTACTGTGGTAGATTTTCTGGCTATGTACAGCTGATGTACCGATCATCGTCCCACGCCCCATGATGACTAAATATTTAAAAACAGCTTAGAAAGTTTTATTCTGTTTAAATTAGTTTTTCTGGACCGCACACCAGAATTCTCTGCTTACCAAAGTTGTCCGTGTGACTCGTGAATGTAAGAATAAAAAAAGTCACGGATAAAAAGTCACAGGAAAATAAGTCACGGAAAAAAAGTCACAGGAAAAAAAGTCTTTGTATAAAAATCACATAGATGTAGGGAAAAAAGTCACAATATATATTTTGTATAAAAATCACATAGATGTAGGGGGAAAAGTCACAATATATATTATATTATACGTATAGGGAAAAATTCATAGTATATATTTTGATAGAAAAGGGTCACATATACAAAGGGGGAGAAAGTCACAGTCTATATATTTTGAAAGAAAACTACATGAATATATAGAAAAAAAAGAAGTCAAATATTATATAAGGAGAAAAGTTTTACTTAAATTTGATTCAAAGTTAGAAGATTCCATGTTTTTTTTAATCATTTGCAACTGAGTTTATATATTTTAATGTTAAAACAAACAAATAACCCCAATAAAAAGTCATTAACTTTTAAGTATTTACAACAGTTGTTGAGAGGGACTGTTGAGATTAATTAGTGGCTTCACAAGGCACCTTTCCCCTTTTCTAGATAGTGTATTTCCTGTATAAGTAGACAAAATGGCATCAATTTACAATCTTTGAAGCCATACATAGAATGAAGGAAACCCATGATTTTTTTTAGCAAAATGTACGCCAGAACCAACAATGTGTGACATCAAACAAATTGTGACTTTTTTCCTAGGTGTGGTCATAGGCACTCTTTATACATATTGTGACTTTTTTCCTGTGACTTCTTTTCCTACCCAGATTGTGACTTTTTTTCCGTTTACCGTGACTCGTCCATAACGCATGACCTACAAAAACAGGACATTCGTATTTCCCGACAGTTCCTTCAATAACTGGTCTAGACAAAGAATTTGTTCTTCCTCTGGATCCCAATTCCAACCATTATACACAAGAAAGAGCCCTTATAGCGGCTAATTTCTCTTCCGACTAGTTGAACTTTGTGCCAGGTTTCGATGGGAAAATTACGCTTATAAATTTTCAACTGAGTGTAAACAAGATTTCATTAACATACAATGTATTTACTCATAATTAATCTGTTTAACATAAAATCGATGTCCGTGTAAAATGTATTCAACAATCCATGATAATTATTATCAATCGTACCCATTCATAAGCATAACCTACTATATTCTATTATAATTTATGTAATTGTATGCAAAATTTAATACTATCATTGTGTGACTATCTCTACATGAAAAAACTATAACCGTATCCCTATTGAGGAGGTTTACGCGGTAAGCATCAAAAGATTGCACGGACGTCTCGATCGCCAAATTAGATAGATAAGGTATACACAAAGACGAGTAACCAAATGTCCATCAATTTCTAGCATGCGATCTGGAGTTTAATTTCTCCTGATTGACAAGGGTTCACAGACCAGGTAAATTTGAAGGCGGTGCTTAATTTCTCGGTCTTTAATCTCTTTTTCAACTATTAAACAGATATCTCTTATACTTTGAGATATATCTCTCTAGGAATCCTTAGAGAGATATCTCTTCAAGTGAAGGAGATATCTCTCAAAGTAAAAGATATAATATTATCTCTCAGAGTAAAAGAGATATCTCTCTAAGTGAAAGAGATATCTCTTTTTTAGAGATATCTCTTAAATTTAGGAAATATACCTAATTTTAAAGAGATCCCTCTTTAAAAATAAGAGATATCTCTTTAAAATAAATAAGAGATATCTTATTTTTCGAATAAATAGTAAAAGTGCTTGCCATAGTCATCTGCTTCGTATTGAAAATGGATATTAACGGCAACTTTATGACAGATTTCAGGTTCTCCATCGTCAACTTCCCATATAGCAATATTCCATTATCACCTACATATGGTGTTAATCTCTCGCAACTGATTCGATACGCAAGGGCTTTTTCTGCATTTGATCAGTTTTTTAATCGAGGCAGGCTACTGAAAAACAAGTTGATGTTACAGGGGTTTCAACAGTCTCGTTTAAAGTCAGCATTTCACAAATTCTATGTCGTTATAATGACCTAGTCTACCAATACAACCTATCATTGGATCAAATGCTGTTTGACGTATTTCATACCGATTGTTAGGCCGTTTTTGGCACACTGATTTTGACTATGGATTACTTCGTTTACCTGATTAAGACATAGGGCTCACGGTGGGTGTGACTGGTCGACAGGGAATGCTTACTCCTCCTAAACACTTGAACCCATGCACCTCTGGTATGTCCAGGAGTGAGTGTTTGCCCAACTCTTTATAGGAGTTGAGATTGGTCACTGTTCGTTGTCTTCACTTTTCATGACGCGTTGCAACTTACTGAATTTGGAATTTAATGCCAAATTGTCTGCATTTATCAGTAGTTTCTTTGCGATAAAACGGTGTGCCCAAATCCAAATAGCTAAAACGATAAGGATCAGTTTAAAAAACTGTGATATCACAACGAATATCGGGACCTCATGATGCCGTCCATGATGTAACAAGCTACGAAGACGATGCTAGGTATTCTCTTTAGAGAAGTCGAGAGGCATAGCCTTCATCGACTTCTCTTCGCAGACATTCATGTTTTAATTCTGGAAAACGTGTAAATGCCGGAGTCGGTGACGGTTTATATTTCGATCGACGTTTCGACTCAGATGTGCCTGGATTTACGGAATAGACAACTTGTTTTCAAACATTTAACAGTAATGCACAAAACTGTCTCAAGGAAATCAAAACTTACTAGCTTTTAATCCATTTTCAACATGCCCCTGTCCCGGGTTTAAATCACAACTCTGATTACGTCAGCCTGCTTTTCTCTTAACTGGTCCCCTATTGGGACAGCTCCTAAGACCAGTTAACGTAAATCCGGGACAGGGGATAGATTACCTATTTCAAAATTCAGACTAGCGTGGAAGATTTCAAACTTATGAATTAAAATTTCACATAAAATATACGCTATTCGGTCCCCGTTGGTAGCCAACTACTACCACTAATAACCATTTGCAGTTGTTGATGACCTAACATGCCGTCGGTAAACCGTGGACGCGCCTAGTATATGAACCCCTCGTCATATAAATAAACAGATAATGGATGTTGGCTTTTGTATTTTACATTTGTAGTAATGTGTGGCCGAGAGGTTAGAGCGTTCGCCCCGCATGCGGGAGGTCGGGGTTCGAATCCCGGCCGCGACAGACCCAAGTCGTTAAAACAGGTAGTGACAGTTCATCGCAAAACGCTCGGCATCAGATGTGAATGTCACGGGTCCTCGGAAATGACCTTAAAAACGGATGACCCGTGTCACGCTAAAGAACCCTCACTGCTCAATGGCCGTAAGCACCGAGCATAGGCCTAAATTTGAAGCCCTTCACCGGTCTTGGTGACGTCTCCATATGAGTGAAAAATTCTCGAGCGAGACATTAAGCAAGAAACGTCCCTCTCGAGAATATTTCACTCATATGGAGACGTCACCACTGCCGGTGAAGAGCTGCAAATTTTAGGCCTATGCTCGGCACTTATGGCCATTGAGCACGGAAGGATCTTTATCGTGCCACACCTGCTGCGACACGGGACCTCGGTTTTCGCGGTCTCATCTGAAGGACCGCCCCATTTAGTCGCCTCTTACGACAAGCAAGGGGTACTGAGGACTTATTCTAACCCGGATCTTCATTGGTTTGAGCAAAGATAAGGTGTATAATTAATTAGGCGCCACAGTAAAAAGCTCACCCCATTCTTGTTTCCATTGTATACTTTGTACAAAGTTCACCTCCTCAAATCTTACTTTTCAAAATCCCAAAAACTTTGCTGCATAAGACATATTCCACGAAAAAGGCTTATATTGATTCTACTGGGATTTTCTTTTCAAAGTGCCAAACTGTGGTAATTTTTTGTGGTAAACTAAAAATATTAACACTCAAGATCAAGAAAATGTAAAAAATAAAATTATCAAAGTTTTTTTTAAAATCAATTTTAATTAAAAATTGTTGCCAACATCACATTTTTTTGACGGAACGTGAGTGACGTTAACAATTTATAAATCTTCTGTTTACTAAATAAGTGATGAAATTATTTAACTATGACTCTCTTAATGAAAGGTTTAAACGTAATTCATTACATTGAGACCAATGTTTGGTGTGCTTTAATAAAACCCCATATCTTTTATTTTCTGTCAATGCTAATGTCAGTTCTTGACGGAACTTTTTTTATGCTAATGTCATTGTTTGACGGAACAACACTTTGCGGAACCTTTTCGCAGTGATGTAAATATGATAGACTAAAGTTTCCCATAACGAGTTTTTATTGCAATAAAGTCTTTGAATTCATAAACTGGTAGTTTGACATACGTTTTAGTACAAAAAGAACAATTTCTTGTGCTAACGTCAGCAATTTTGACAGAAAATCTATCGCTTGAAGTTATACATAAATCTGGATACCTCATCCACCATTTAATTGAAAAAATCACATTACAACGCCCCTTGCACGGGTAATCATTACAAAGAACCACAACTCTTACAATGGTTTGGTAAAGAAGTGTGCTAACGTCACATTGTGCCAAGTAGTTTGACAGAATGACGTTAGACCAAGTATTAATGTAATTTCTTAGTTAAATATTTTGTTTAGAGAATATAAAATCGGTTCCACAATTAGATTACGACTATTAATGCAATAATTCCAGAAAAATAATCAACGTAAATTGTTTTGCAGTACATCTCTATGTACATATGTCCATTAGTGCTAACGTCAGTATGTTTGACAGAACGAAAGTTACAAAAACTGTTTACTTTGAATTTACTTTTGTATAATTTGTTTTTATAAATAGTTCACAATTTTTTAAAATAAAAATTAAGTAAAAGTACATACATTTTATGTTACATTTCCCCCCCCCCCTTGTTTTCTTAAATAAGTTGAAATAAAGTACCCAAGAAGTTAGGTGCCATTCTCAAGGGAGTTCATTCCATCAATTTTCTCTCTCGTATTTTGAACATTCACATACCAAAATAATTTTAACAATTTATGTGTGGCAAAATATTTTTGATTTGGGGGGAGAGAGAGGATTAATGGACATTTTATGCTAATTCGGTGGAATATGTCATATCTGTTAAGTTTTCGGGGTTATTTCCATTTCATTTACCAGAATATTGTATCAGTAATCTATAAAAGTAACAACAAATACTTTCTGCACCTTTATTAGTGCATATTTACAGGTGATATTTTCAGAAAAAGAATCCCAGAATTTTTCCTCCTAAGTGTTTTCGCCTAGCCTCTTCATGATCCATAATACCACCTGATGTTGTTAGGACAATGAATCTGCAAAACAAGTAGAGTAATTTAATAAATGGGTTTACTGTATGTACACTGCACAAATGTACCCTATGACCCTCACCATGCACCTATGATATCATTAAATGGTAAATGAAAGAACTTCCAGTCTTATTTTATTTTTATAATTCATATATTTTGATATAGAGGCAAGCTTGTTTTGTTAAATTCCTGTAAAAAAGTGATTGATTGAAAAATGCTAGGAAGAGCTCAATTTTGCTTGTTGGAAAATTTCCACTAGCTATTAGTGAAAACAGTTCATTTTGATCCCTGCTCACTGCAATGTGAGAAGCATCAACATTTTCATTTTCGCAAAATATGTGTGCCCACCATTTTATCTGCTATTTATAATTGTGTTACTGATTGAAGCCATATATAATGAACTGAACCAATACTGACAAAAATGTATTGAGCACTGAATATTGAATGGTGGCGGATACAGAGAGTAGTCTACAATAGTGTTGGGTTTAAACTGCAAAATATTCGTCTCATATATAATCAATCCACTTTACATTGATTATAATATGAATATAAGACGTGATAAGGTATATATACATCAGGGCTCAAAATAATTGATGGCCTGAGGCCAGTCAATTACGGATTATTTGGGCTAGTGCTTTGTAAAGAGCATGTGCCCTTGGGGCTAGTTGTTTTAAATATTTCTCAAAATTCCTCAACAATCGGGCTTGTAAATATTAGATGCAGTGATTCAGATTGGAATGCAGTTTGATAGAACAGAGGGCCTAAATGATACAAAAATTATCAGCCACTTTGGCCTAACTCCATGAAAACTTTAGGCACTAAATACATGTGAAGCAATGCTGCAAAATAAACTCAAAACTTTAAAATTAAACTGACTTTTTATTTTTCAATTCTTCAATTTAATTATCATGACTGCAGTCAACTGTTTCGGAATTCTTTTCGGTTGTTCCTGTGTTGCAATGTGTTGTTTGCTGTTGTTATTGTTTTTCATTCCGTTGATAATTGAGACGTCACCAGTTGTAGGTGAAGTATCACAAATTTAGACCTATGCTGAGCACTCAGGGCCATAGCAGTGAGGGCTCTTTAACGTGCCAACGCCTGCCGCGACACAGTACCTCCGTTTTTAAGGTCGCATCCGAAAGACCCGTTATTCTCACTTCTAAATCTAGTAAATGACGAGCGTTTGGCGAAGGAGGAATCACTAACCATGTTGACTTCTTAGGTTTGATGCAGCTATGGCACGAGCAGGACTCGAAGTCACGACCTCCTAGTTACGAAGCACTGAGCTACCGCAACTGGAAAATCTAATGTTTAATAGGGTTTGTTGCCAATCATGATCATCAAAGCAGACTCTCTTCTTTGAAGCCATTTTTTTCAAAACTGGTTCCCTGCTGATTGTTGCAAACACAAGAGAGATCAACGGGGGCACCAATCATTTTTTCTCAAAGTAATTTTGATTGGATGGGAAGTTTTTCAAAATCTTCTTTACAAACGATCGATTGAGTACTTGTTTTAAGACAAACCAATTTTTCCTGTGGCCGATAAACACTAAAAATGATCGGCCGTACTGACTGAAAAAACGAAAATTTCATAAGCCATGTTGGCCTTTCTGGAGAATTTTAGTTGGCCATTTTCAATATTTATCAGCCATTTTCCGATGGCAATCTGAATCACTGAGATGTGAGTGCATCCAGGTTTTTATCTCACAAAAAATAATTTCTTGATTTCACTTTTATTAAGTTGTACCATGAAGTAATAACACCAGGTACACCAGGTAGAAAAATTTAAGACTGTTTTCCAAGAATGAGTTGTTTAAGCAGAGTATACAATGGGCAATCTTCAGAGGATTTCTCTAGACTTCACACTAAGGTACGAGCCACAGGAGGAGTTCTAAGTTCATATATTCTCGAGTGTCTAAAGTAATATGGCACACTTTCATAATCCGGTGACATTACACTTTCACAAATGACAAAAAAGGTGAAGATGATGCTAACTATATTCTAAGTTTAGTGAAAATTATGGATAAGAAGAGTAATATTTATACATTTTTTAAAACCCGCTGTAGATGCTACATGTGGTTTTGATAAACAAAATATTAGGCTTAATCATAAAAATGTTTCATTATTATTGGATATGGAATTTGAGCGAGTTGTTTTCATATCCACTGGTCTGAAGGGACAGCAAGTTATCAAGTGACAAGAAATTTTTTTATATTTGATAGCCCAAGTGACTAGGGAATAAGTTATATTTACAGTACTTTCTTTTGTTTGTATGGAATTTATTGCACAGAGGGGCGTGACAGTTGAGTCACGCTCAATCTAATTAAAATCAAATCCTAAGATATGCTCACAATCGCTACAATAGGATCTGACATAACCCCATAGGGGACCATGTCCGCATGAACTTTCGCTTGGAATATTCATGAGAAATAGCAGCCAGTCAGATTGCGCCACACAGACAATGATGGCTATTTAGGCGGTTCCCGGCAAATCATAAACAAGTAGCAGTAATCTCTCTCCCACGAAGTTTATTCCACACTATAAAATTGTATATTCTCACATAAGGAATTTAAAATTTCGCAATAATGCCTAATCTGTTCCGTTCATACAAACAACAAAACGTACGATACAAAATACACCCAGATTAAATTGTGAATTGCGATTTATGTATGAATAGGGATAGGTACGATTTGAATAGTTTTCAAGATGTTTACCTAATTAACGTGAGTAATATAACGGCAGTCGACGTAAACAGTGCATTGCGACATCTCATCTTGCTGCGATGTGTTTTCTTTCAAAACCAAACAATCGCAGCTATTTTCCTTGAATTGTGAACACTGGCAAGGCGATGCACCAATTGGCTAACATGACGTTCACATTAACACGACCCCTAGTCAAGTTCTGTCGGATCTTCTTACGCAGAATATATGGCACGGATTTAAGAAGTCTGATTTTCATTAGATAGCTGTCATGCTCCTCTGTACATTAAATTTCATATAAACGAAAGAAAGTACTTTAAATGCCTTGTGTCATGAGTATTCATAACATCATTGCAAAAATTGCACACGATGTGACGTCATGAGTCTGGGGTTGATAAAATTCGACATGGAGATCTGTAGCTCTCCGGTCTGTCCCAATATTTTCCAAGAGCTACAGATCTGCAGGTAGACTTTAAACTGTAATTTACATTTCTCTACAGATGTACAAGAGCTACAGATCTGCAGGTAGACTTTAAACTGTAATTTACATTTCTCTACAGATGTACAAGAGCTACAGATCTGCAGGTAGACTTTAAACTGTAATTTACATTTCTCTACAGATGTACAAGAGCTACAGATCTGCAGGTAGACTTTAAACTGTAATTTACATTTCTCTACAGATATACAAGAGCTACAGATCTGCAGGTAGACTTTAAACTGTAATTTACATTTCTCTACAGATGTACAAATTGACAGTTTGCTGATTCTAGGATTCAAATCTACACAAGATCAAAAAAGGGTTATGCCATGTATAGCCATATCATCTTAATTATAGGTCACAGTGACCTTGACTTTGAGTGTGATACACCTACCTAAGATGCATTAAAGGACACATGACACAAAAAATTATTTATCTGCAATCATTGTCTTTATAATCCTTAAGTCAGATTCTCACACTGAATCTGTTAAACACGCATCCGTTTCACAGCTAAAGCTGTAACACTGTACTGATAAGCAGCCTGACCTCAATATGCATATTCTAAACCCCAGAGATCGGAAACAGTCGGGGTGACGTCAGAGATGAGCTAAAGCACAGAGATGCTATATGCTTCTACAGAAGAGATACTATAAATCTTTCTTATCACTGATCAAAGACAAACAGTTTCCCTAATTACCAGTAATGGGTTAAATGCTGTCATAAACAAAGAACATGCACACTCATATTTCTTTGTATCTAAAGAGTTATTCATATAGTTTGTAAGGATACCGTATTGTGCTGTTTATAATTGTTCAACCTCTTCAAAAGTGGACAAAAATGTGACATTTTTTCGCTTCCCCAAAGATGCAGGTCTTCAAAAAGCATGGGTACATTACTGTCATAGAAGAGACCTTACATTAACCAAATACAGTAAAATATGTGAGAAACACTTTACGCCAGATCAGTATTCTCGTTATCCACCCCGGTTAGCTGAATTAGGTTATCATAATGCTCGGCTCAGTTAAAAGATGATGCTGTACCCGATGCTGAGTGGCCTACCCAAGGTGAATGTTCAACTTCATCAAATACTGAGAAAAAAAACCCATCTGGGTATGGTGCATATAGAAAGCGACAAATACTTCAGGTAAAAAAAAAACAAAGTTTTTTTTTACAATATGATTACATATGTGCTGCAAGTTAACTGCTTTTTACTATTCGTATTTTGTATCAGGATTCAAATTTAAATTTGGGGAGGGGGTGCAATTTGCTAGAGAAAATTGTTACCAAAAGAAAACAAACATCATTTTTTATAATCCCTGTCTTATGGGTAAACGGGAAAAAAGTCGCAGGAAAGTAAGTCACGGGAAAAAAAGTCACAATATGTAGAAAGAGTGTCTATGACCACACCTAGCAAAAAAAGTCACAATTTCTTTTGTTCAATTTTTTTTTATTGTTTTTGCCTATACCAAGGAAAAAAAGTCACAATATTTATAAAGAGTGACTTTGACCATACGTAGGAAAAATAAAGCACCGATGAATAGTTAACATTTGCTGAAAAAAAAACAAAAAACATTTTTTCCTTCATCCTATGTATGGCTTCAAAGATTGTAAACTGATGCCATTTTGTCTACTTATACAGGGAATACACTGTCTAGAAAAGGGGAAAGGTGCCTTGTGAAGCCACTAATTAATCTCAACAGGCACTGTTGACTGTTAACTGTTGTAAATACTTAAAAGTTAATTTTATTGGGGTTATTTGTTTGTTGCAAATGATTAAAAAAAACATGGAATCTTCTAACTTTGAATCAAATTTAAGTAAAACTTTTCTCCTTATATAATAATTGACTTATATATATATATATATATATATATATATGTGTGTAGTTTTCTTTCAAAATATATATACTGTGACTTTCTCCTCCTTTGTATATGTGACCCTTTTCTATCAAAATATATACTATGAATTTTCCCCTATACATATAATATAATATATATTGTGACTTTTTTTCATACATCTATGTGATTTTTATACAAAATATATATTGTGACTTTTTTTCCTGTGACTTATTTTCCTGTGATTTTTATCTGTGACTTTTTTCCGTGACTTTTTTTCCTACATTCGTTTTATGGTAGGTTTCTTACATTATTTATATGTGACATACATTTTTATAGATAAGGGGTTCAGAATGCCATGATGTCAATTCATTAGACATATACGGAATGTTTGTTGATTTTTTTTCAATATATACATGATATACATACTGGTACATATTTATATATGTTTAGCAATTTAGAGCTTGGGGGGAAGGAGGATCAACAACCTAAATCTGCTGCAAATGTGAATATCAAAGTTTAAGTTTATTACATGATTTCCAATAATATTTTACTGCAATTCAATTTTGCTATTTCTTAAATAAATCAGAGTTCTGATAAGTCTTCAGCCATTGTATTGAATACGTTACGGTGAGAATTTGCAAGAAGCTCACCTCTGACGTATATAACACACACGTGACTCTTATCTCATTAACTGTCGGCATTGCTCGGAGAACTGCTTTGGCTGGTGTTTACAGATTACTATTTCCAGCTGTACCTTGTTATCAGATGCTTGTTTAACAGATTCAGTGTGAGAATCTGACTTAAGGATTATAAAGACAATGATTACAGACAAATAATTTTTTGTGTCATGTGTCCTTTAACTGACCAAGTTTGATGATTCTAGACCTAACTTTAAAATTTCGAGCCCTGCCTCTACCCAAGTTATACAGCTGACAAAGTTTGATGATTCTATTTCTTATAGTAAGTTAGGACTCGGACACCAAGCGGGACAGGAGGCCAGACATGATCAACATACCATAATAGTCCCATCTTAGAAAGGTGTATAATATCTAAACAGGAAAATGACATACCCAAACTGTCGAGATGGCAGTAAATTTGTTGTCCACTTCTCCATGTCTCTGATTGAAATGTCAAATCTGGGACTGATCACTCCACACTACAATATTACAGTATCAATAAAACTTCCAATTTATAATCTCAAAAAATAAAATGAGAAATAGGCTCGTTACCACACAATTAAAACAGCTATTAAAGATGAAGTATGCATGTGATATCATTTTATAGAAAACATTTAGATCAAGTACTGAAAGATAAAATGATTTAAAGTAAAGTTTACTTTTTTATGATCTGTGTAAAATACAAAATTTATATAAATTGCATAAATGAAAAATATAAACAGCATCAACTCACTTTATTTAATCGGCCAGTAAGGTTGACAACAATTTTGCCATTTCTGTGGTCATCAACAATTTCAAATTCCCCAATGTAACCTGATAAATCAAATAATTTGTATATGAATTTATACAGATATAGGCATTTATAATTAATGCAAATAAAAAGGTTTCAATACATCTTTTGTACGGAGGGGAAGTTGAACTTAAATATGAAAACTTGACGCCTATGCACAACTCCATTCAAATGTGAAACCTGTTCATTGTTCTACTAGATGAGTGGGAGGCATATTATGCAGTCTATGCGAAAGACATCGGACCGTCGGACCTGACCGATGTGCAGTGCCCCAGGTCCGACGCATCATTTTTTACACCGGACCGGAATGTCCGATGTCTCAGTGTCCGGTTTTGAGCTTTACTATTTTGATGTGGAGTCATTTAAATGTTTGTTATAAGTAAAAAATAGCACACAAATCCAAATACGTAAATGAATGTGATTAAAACCGCATGGACTGTCTAGAGTATTATACGGGAGGGATCCCTGGTATAGTATTACTAGTATAATAAATAAGATTCCCTTGGTTTTGCATTTTCACGTGTTTCACTTTTTTACATTAGGTTTTTCGGTCTGACAAAATTTGGTTCGGTCCGGTGTGTTCATTGATTACACAGGACTGAATGTCCTGTGTGGTCCAAAAAACTTTCGCATAGACTGGCATATTATTTGTTGAATGAAAGTTCATTTTAATTGTTCGTTGAATATTTACACAATTTATGTAAAAGTTACCCTGACAATACAAGTACCAGTATAGTCATTGTTCTTTGCTTTAAAAAAATTAATAAACAAACCTCGACGTCCTAACTCTTATTCTATGGGATATTTATAGGTATATTTTGATGGTTCTCAGACCATTGAATTTTCGTGAAGACTGTTGTAGCTATGAAGAACAGATGTCATATTTTTGCCTTCATAGGATCACAACTGCCATATTTTATGGCCACTGCATAACAAACAAGTCATGCTGTTTTATTCAAAATCTTAGTTTTGATAACCATGCTTTTCTATATAACTATATTACTCATATCTTATGTTTCAAGCACTTTGAAGATCAATAGTAGTCAAAATGAAAAAAAATAAATAAAAATCCCAGCCAAAAAACAAATCCGGTTTGAAAATACCAGGTAAGGCTATTTCTTTGTTTTGCGTCCGCGTAGGTTTTGAACAACAAAAGTTGCAAAACAAAAGAAAATCTCTGTAAAAAACGCCTTTTTCGAGTAGTTAAAATATTGGAAAATTATACGACTTGACTCATCTCCAACAAATCAAAATCAAGAAAACGTTTCGTTTGAACATGATTACCTTATTAAGTGTCTGCACAACAGTCAATTGAATTATGTAAGAGACGGTCTCGTGGATAGGGGGTAAATAGCTTTTTAGCTTCCCAAAGGGGGTGAGGATGGCTGGAAATGTGGTTTGTGTTTCACTGTCCCATAACTTGATTAACGTGTTCTCCCCCTATGCATTTATGGCGGAAAGTGACCACACTTTGAAATACTTCAGGGGCTCTACTTAGCGAGTTCGAAGGGCAATTTGGGCACAACATTTAAAAGTCCGATAGAAATGTCGAATAAGACGTTAATAAAATGTTATGTTGCACAGTCGACAGAAAGACAAAATGCAGTGGAAGTTAATTTTGGGATTAAATGTGCAGACGGTTGTTGTTTATTTGGTTCCTTCATACATTTCGAACTGACAGATCAGAAAGACATGTTGCACCCAAACACGATGCCTTCGACGTTTTAATGCCAACCAGTAAAACTGTTGAGTTAGTTTATTCTCTCAAGTATGGTATCAAGTTGCAAATTAAGAAATGATTTTGTAGACCTTCTTTTAAAAAAAACCATGGAATAACATGTTTTTCATGTCCGTACAACATGCAGAGGCATTTTTTTTTTTTTTTTTTACAAAGCTTGTTTGTTTTTTCCCCTGGGTGGCTGGTAGGTTTCACAATTTTGAACTGATGCAAAACAGAAAAAAACCAAGAAATGGCCTAACTAAATTGCAACATTGTAAATTGAAATTATACTGTATCAAACAATTCAGATTTAAATTGAAAAGACTGTGGCCATTACCATGCTTCATCATCACTGTGAGGAATCTAATGACGACTTTTGAACAGGGCCTGATTAACACCTGACGTTTGCCCTTTTTCTCAGCTGCTGCTATACATTTTAGGGCATCTGCCAATACATTCATCCGCACCATTTTGACCTATGAAGAGATGACAAAACAGTTAAATTTACAGTAGATTAATGTCAACGTATTCCTCAGGACATTTTTTAAAATCATCAATTTGCCACATGACAGATTCATCCAAAGATGTCTTACTTTGAATTTCTTGTCCATTCATTTATTTATATTTTTTAAATTTGACTCTAGTCAGCACATTGTTTCAAAGATGCCATAGAAAGTTTTCTAATCAGTGAACATTATTCCAATAACAGTCTATGCAAAAGACATCGGACCGTCGGACCTGACCGATGTACAGTGCCTGAGGTCCGATGCATCATTTTTTACACCGGACCGAAATGTCCGATGTCTCAGTGTCCGGTTTTGAACTTTACTATTTTGATGCGGAGTCATTTAAATATTTGTTATAAGAAAAAATAGCACACAAATCCAAATATGTAAATGAATGTGATTAAAACCGCATGGACCGTCTAAAGTATTATGCGGGAGGGATCCCTAGTATAATAAATAAGATTTCCTTGGTTTTACTTTTTCACATGTTTCACTTTTTTACATTAGGTTTTTCGGTCTGACAAAATTTGGTTCGGTCCGGTGTGTTCATTGATTACACAGGACCGAATGTCCTGTGTGGTCCAAAAAACTTTTGCATAGACTGCAATAAGTATCAATATATTGTTAACTTGACGTTATTTGGAGATGGGTAAGAAAGTACTTGCAGGTCAACAGCATGACTACTGCAGGGTTTGACACTAAGGCACGTCCAACCGACCGAGTCTACTAAATGATAGGTCCGGTCGGGTAAAATGTTGGTTTACTAGTTCGATTGGTCATATTAAAAAAAAACAAAAAACTTAACACAATAAGATATTTTATTCTTTATTAAAAAAATAAAGTAAAGAGTCTGAATTGCGTGATGAAATAATCTATATTTTTAGTTTTAATAAGTAAGTCGTGGTCAGAATTAAGTGATGTTTTATGACATCTACTCGATGTTAATATTGATAAAGTTATGATTCGGATAGATTGAATTAATTTTCATTAAGAAAACCCCATTTTTAAAAATTAAATATAAGAAAGTAAACAGCCATATTTCGGTGTTGACACATGCTGGAATGTTTCTATTTTCAATTACGACTTTTCGTCCTCAAGGAAAGATGTCCCATGAGAAAAAAAAAAAAAAAGGAAAAGGTTGGGAAGAAACAAAGCAGAACTTATGAAATAGAAATTAAAAGAAAAACAAGGTTGGGTCATTTTATTCTACGGACTAAAGAATTTCTGTGACGGGTAGAATATAAAAAAACAGAAAAAGTGTTTGAAAATCAAAGCACCAAATCGAATGACGAGAGTAAAGATTTTTTGAGACAATTAAATACGTTTAGTTCAAACTTTACATTTTTCTTTTGAATCAAGTATTAAAATATGGAGAAATAATAAATTTTTTCTGGAAAGTTGGTCAGGGCTAGTGGATATAAGGTTAGATCTAGTAAACATCATTTGAAGTAGCTAAACTGGTCTAGTGCTCCAAAAAGTAAATGTCAAACCCTGACGAGTCACTTCACACAGCAATTTAAAACTTTTTACTTCTTGAGAACGGCCTCATGAAATATTGCATATTGAACATATGCAATATTTTGTCATTTCAAGAGCCGCTAATTCAAAATACTACATGTACTTCTTACTGATCATGGAAAAATTTGAAACGGACGGTGGAAAATAGAGGAAATTCGAGATAGAACTTGAATATGGTTGTTTCCATGCTTTGACGGACAAACTGTACACTTACTTAATGTAAGAGAGTATAATGCATAGAGTTTATATGTTTTTTGACCTATAATGTAGTATCTTATCTGCATTTACTGACATCATAAACAAAAGTACTTCAGTAAGCACCATCATTAGAATAAGAATAAAACAAAACTTTAAGGATATAGAGCCAAAGTACAAAGCCGATATTAATTATTGATTACATATAATTTATTTTATATCTTCTACAAAGAAAAAAACCAGTTCATAGCAATGATGATTGTCGATTGTTTAGTGTCAGTTTGAAATTTTCACGTCGTACCTATATTGTGGCGGAAGTAAAAAAGACCGAAGTCTACGGAATTCTGGGTAAGCAGGTGCTTGCCTCTAGACTCGTCATTGCAAATGAGTGAAAAAAATAGAAAACACTGAATGAATCGAGTTTCTGTCTTAAAAACGTTTGTAAATAATGTCCTAATATACGGAATTTGCAATACATTGCTTTAACAGTGATTGCACGTTCGATACAAGATGTAAACAGATGTGTTAACTTGTTTTAAATTTACTGAAAGGTAACGGTTTTTGTCATTCTAACAGGGAAATGAGATTTAGAGGCAGATTTCTCCCCATGTTATTTTATTATTAATATTTGCAGAGTTTATAAATTAGTTTAGTTTCAGAAATATCTACGAATTTTTAAAGAGCATTAAGATTATACTTTTTTACTCTCTTTTGCCAACTCTGGGTCCGGTAAAAATAAGCATACTATAGATCTACCAGACATTATGTCCTGTAAATTAGGAATAATCTTAAAAAATTACCTGACAAAAAAAAAACAGAAGACAAAATTATTTTAAAAAAGGCTGTCAGAGGATTTGTTTCAACTTCTTTTATTTTCATGCAGTGACTGCAGTTCAAATCATTAACTTGTTTTTACAGTTCTCTATTTTTTGACCAAACAGGATTAAACTTTCTTATAATGAGCACAGGCTCGTACTGCGAGCTCTGATGAGTAAATGACGCAAAATGATCTGAGCTAAATCTAAACCTTTAACAAGGTAAAAATTTTGACGCCAATCCCAGAAGTCCCTCGTCAGAAATGGCAGAGATCTCACAAAGTCACACCTTGAAATTACATGGATTATCATCCTAATCTTGTGGTCTCCTAGCTTGAAAATTCAGTGCATGCACCATTAGGCATAATGTTTTTGAATTTGAAAAAAGAAATTGACCGATATAAAGCAAGACGAACATAAAAAAGAAAACTATGCACATCAAACACAAGAATAATCCAGGGATTCATATGCTTTTTGAAATTATGGACTTTGTAAGCATACCTGTACCTCCCTTCTTTTCCACTATTTCCAAATAAATAATCCATCGGTCAAACATCATTTTTTCAATATCAAGGTTTTTATGACAGTAATTAACACAATTAATGTATATCCAAACTCCATCGATTTAAGCTATTTAAAAACATACAAAAAATCAATGGAATTCGACCAAAAGATTTTTAAAAAAAAATTCTTTCTTTTCCACGTGCCCTAAAGCTAAATTCCTTGGCAAGCAAGTTAAGCAAGGCACAGTGAAGGCAGCAGAAATATAATGTATATACACATGTAGTATAAAAATATTACGACCACATTCATGAATAATATGTTTGTAAAATGTTCATACTGGGTATTTTGGAGTGATCTAAATGTATCAAGAACCTGATGCAGGACTTAAATAAATATTTAATATAAAACTCCAGGAGAAAACTAAATAGGCTGTTTCTGCTGCCTAATATTTGGCAAATAGATATTGTTAAAATTAAACCTGACCAAAGCATGAACATTACAAAAATATGTGTATATGTAGCTGCGCTCGCTCAAATGGTAATACCGTCAACATATTATATTTTGTTGTACTTTGATTTTCATCCTTTTTTGCCCTCAGATACCTATGGGTATGATCATATAACTCGGACCCCCCCCCCCCCCCCCTTCTCCACCAGTTTACATACAAGAAAAAATATATTGAACGGATATGACTATTTTCATTTAATTACTCATTTTGCTGTGCATATGCACCAATAAATGTGAAATTTGCCATTTTTAGCATCTTTGATATATCTTTGAAATAGACAACAAGGTCAGACAGAAACTTCAGAAATGAAAGTAGAAATCTCCTTCCTCTTTGGAAAACTTGATATATAGTACTAATAGATATATATTATTACTACAGTTGTACATTAACTTGATCCGAAGAGTCAGATCATGTCGAGTTGACAGGCACGGATCATCAGATCACACGAGACGCTTCGAAGTGTCGAGTTTGATCTGATGATCCGCATCTGTCAACGAGACATGATCCAACTCTTCAGATCAAGTTACTGTAGTAATGATAAATTTATTATATACCCCCTATGCATTTTAAATCCACATTTATAAGACAATAAATGTAATCCAAATTATCAAAAACACAGATATACAGTGAAATTATGTTGTGTAACGCGGTCAATATTTTCCACAAAAAATGTTGCGTTGATGCATTGTGACGTTATCAGTTTCAGAGGATACTGATACGGAATCAGAAAACCACAGTGTGTGATCCAGAAAACCGGATCACACTCTGTGAAATCCACATTATCAAAAATCGAAACATTGATGGGTATATGATAAAGATGAATATTATATGATTTAGTTGTTTATTCACTAAACTTTATAGTAAATTTTCTTCAAACTACGCAACATGAAAATGGCCAACATTTACTTGATCTATTACATGGATTTTTCATAAAACAGACAAAAATATGAGCTATCACCACAAAAGTGAATGATTATATTTTTAGGTCACCTGAGTAAACTCAGGTGACCTATTGCAAATGGTTGTCGTCTGTCGCCGTGCGTTAACAATTGAACATTTTTAACTTCTTCTTGATAACTACCATTCCAAATTTGGTATGAAGCATCATTGGGACAAGGGGGACATAAAATTGTCCAGATTACACACCACAGGTGCTAAATTCAAAGAACTGTTACTCTCCCCAGTGAAATTGCCAGCCAGTCATGTATACATCAAAACAATCATGATCATGCTAACTGTGTTTTGGTCCCACAGTTAAAACATGTTCGATATGCTCCAATATTGCACACCAATACAATGTCAATTACCTGTGGCACTGTGCAATGGAGTGCTACTATAATTTTCTCTGTGGTCTCTAAAAATCACTTTCTATAATTTTAGTTGTCCATCAGACTATACCCATGCACATTTTATAAAGAACTTGTCCTACAGTATTTCACTAGCCTTGTTTTCACTCTTCTTTACCATTGTGAAATTCCACAAGTTCTCAACTATTTAGTCTGAAAAGTGATGTACTACCGATAATGGTTTTATCAAAACCAAATTATATATAACTAGAAGAATAAACTGAATTATGCTGTATATTCCCTTCATCAGATTCCACAGAGAAGGTGAAGGAAACAAATGTTAGCAACATTAATCATGTTATTATCATTTTTTTAAAAATATTTCATTGTAGTACTGGTAGATATATTTAAGAAGTTGAGTTGTATTCAAGTTAATTTCTAACAATTTTTCATAGTTATTTTGATATAAAACTTATTGTAAAAAATTTCTAATGCTATTGTACTAATTTGAACTACTTTAAAATAAAAAGTAACTTGCGACATATGGATATTTCACTGACAGTAGATTGCTAAATTGTTAAAATGTGGTATTTTGTGGAAAAAGATTTGAATAATTTTTGGTCCATACTATATCCTCAAGTAAAATTCGGAATGATTGCAGTGAAATCTTTTAAATTAATCATTAATTTTGCAGATGTAATGAAAGCTCTGAATAATGCCAATGTCATCTATTGATGAGAGACCCAAAACTCTAAGAAGTGGGATTTCTCTCAAGCCTAAGTATGCAGTTCAGCATCGCTCGGACATGCTCATTGCAGAGCAGGTGAAAATATATTTATAGAATGAATTGTATACCATATTTTGATATATAGTTTTAGATCTATTTGTAATTTGAAGTATTTTTTCACGTTCCTTATAGATGGAAAATGTTTCCGAAAAACAAGAGACATTATACAACCTCCTGACAGACTTAGAAAATGCTAAGAGTGAGGAAGAAATTGATCGTCTTCGGACTGAAGCACAGGCTCTGAAGGAAAAATCAGATGCTGCACTTATTCTTCTAAATGTAGGTGTTGTAATAGGACATGTGAGTTTATATATACTAGATCACTCATACCTTGGACATGTGAGTTTATATATACTAGATCACTTATACCTAGCAAGACTTTATTTCTGTAAAAAGTTTTAGGTCAGATTTATCCGCAAAAGTAAATTTTAAAGAAAGTTCAATTTGTTCATTACTTATACTAAACAAAATTCATTTTGAATTACAAGAACCTTATTTTTGTTGTAAGGGAAACTCACAAATATGCACGAAAATAAAGTTCTCACAAATGAAATGTGATTTACGGTAGATGATAAAGAGATATGTAGTGAAACATTTATATTGACTGTGTACATCTATACATAAAAATTCCTTTCATATGATAAATCCTCAAGACTGTAATATTCTTTCCTGTACACATATATCATTTTCATTATAGGTACAGTGAGTACACCCATATTTCACAATTTATGTATCTCTGTATGAAAGCAAATGTATGAGTATAAGTTTCAAGATTCACTTGAGTTATTTCTCACTAGAGAGCTCTCATACTCAGCAAGGTGTGAAAAGCATTTGTTGTTTAGAGGGCTGTTTGTTGTGCTATGTCCCATTCAAGAATTCTTCACCCCTGTAGAGGCATCACCAATCTAATTCATTGAGGCATCACCGGCTGTTGGTAATGTTGACCTATGTATGGCACTTGCAGCTGTAGCATTGATGGTTCTTTATCATGCCAAATCTTCCATGACATTGGACATCCATTTTTGATTAAGGCACTTGAGGAAGGAACAGTCACTACCTATGTTAAAACGTTTTAGGTGTAACACAGTACCGGGACTAGTATGGAACCTGGCCGGGCCTCCCAATTGTAAAGCGCACACCCTAATCACTAGGCTACCACAACCGGTACACAAAGCGAGCACCCTAATCACTAGGCTACCACAACCGGTACACAAAGCGAGCACCCTAATCACTAGGCTACCACAACTGGTACACAAAGCGAGCACCCTAATCACTAGGCTACCACGACTAGTACACGTGAGGTGGGACAAATGTCTATCACTTCGTGTGTAAATGATGTGTAGTTTCTCATACACAGATCAATCAGATGAGTTTGGTTGATACACATACCAAAATTTGTTTTAAATATTCATGCAGGGATTAAAGAAACATAATAAATTCCATTGCTTGTACCTATAAGAAGGGTAGAGAACATTGATTTAAACCATTCTAGTTTAACACGTACATGTATTACATTTGCAATCATTCCTTAACAGATACTCTTCAAAATAAACCATGAGTTGCAGTATGCACGTAAAGATCTGGAGGAGGCACTCAAACACAATGGAGGAGACATTTTGGCTGCCAGAAAAAGGGTGATGTGGCTTGAGGATCGCATGGGGACATTGTGTGGAAAAGTCCGGCTCCGAGTAAGTACTGGTACTTACATGGTTTGATACAATTTAACTTTAAAAATGACACATCTTTGTCTAATTTTTCAAACTGTCTGCACCAGTATCATCGATATCAAATGCATGTATTAAAGTATTTGCCTTGTGGTTTTGTTGAAATTCATTATCATTATTTTTGAAGTTTCTACAAAAAAATCTAGTGTCATCTATGATGCATGGTAAATTCATACTTACCACTAAAGCTATTCACAGCATCATCTACAGTTCACTGTGTAGTACATGTGTACTTACTACTAAAGCTATTCACAGCATCATCTACAGTTCACTGTGTAGTACATGTGTACTTACTACTAAAGCTATTCACAGCATCATCTACAGTTCACTGTGTAGTGAAGAAATATGTTTTTAAGTCAGTTTTGATTTTGCACTTATGTTATAGATTAAATCCATGTAACACCTTGGAATGAACACATTTATTCATCTTATAGAGTGAATCTGATATAGTTAAGGAAGAGTTAAGTACCTTGATTTTGTCAGGGCCAGCCTGTTTCTCATCTTACAGAGTAAAGAATCTAATATAGTTAAGGAAGAGTTAAGTACCTTGATTTTGCCAGGGCCAGGCTGTTTCTCATCTTATAGAGTAAAGAATCTAATATAGTTAAGGAAGAGTTAAGTACCTTGATTTTGTCAGGGCCAGGCTGTTTCTTATCTTATAAAGTGAAGAATCTGATATAGTTAAGGGAGAGTTAAGTACCTTGATTTTGTCAGGGCCAGGCTGTTTCTTATCTTATAAAGTGAAGAATCTGATATAGTTAAGGGAGAGTTAAGTACCTTGATTTTGTCAGGGCCAGGCTGTTTCTCAGAGGGTGTCACATCGGACGAGAGGTTCTACAGATCGAGGTCAACTGACTCTGACATTCCGATCAGACAGTGATGTCAGTGATGATGAAGACCGATTTCCAAGACAAAAGTCTCTGCCTCCAATTCGTCAGATACAAGATGACTCAGATGATGAAGATAGGGGGAGAGGCATGGGAGGTGGGCGGGGTCACATGATGGACACACCATCCATGAGTGGATCAGAGGATTTCCATGACATGCAAATGAAACGACCAGGAATGATGGACACTCCTTCTTCAGAGGCCAGTTCATCCATCTCTCCTGTCAAAATGGGTATGATGCAGCACCGTGGTCCACAGTATTCAGATGACTCTGATGACGAGGATTCCAGTCCACAGGCCAGTCCTATCCCTAAACATGTGACTGAAACAGTAGAAGAGAACAGGGAGGCTAGCCAAAGTGAAGGGGGATCTGAGGCAGAGGATCACATTGGAGAACTGCCCACCATGTTTAACCGAGACAAACGGGAGATCAGTGCTCCTCCCAGACACTCATCACCAGAGATAGTATCTCTACCCAAACCAGTTATAGAGGAACAGCCCAGAGATGAACCAGGAGAAAATGCTGAGGTACATATAAGTTTTCCTGCCTGTTCAGGTTAATACTGTTCAATCGACATGTGAATAGAAATGATACCTTTTTTTGGACATAATATTTTAAGATCATAGCAAGGCTATATTTGAGATGTAAACAGTTAAGAGATACAGAGAATCAGTGTTTGACCTGTAACTCTATAGTGCGATTGAAATACTTTTCCTAAAGGAAAAAATATTGTAAAACTGTTCATGTCATGTACATAGTACTACTTTTCTGTTAATGTCATGTATATAGTACTACTTTTCTGTACCAAAGGAGGGTCCAGAAATGGGGGAACGGGAATCTGATGAGAAGACTAAGGAAGAAACTACAGAAGAGGAAACCTCAAAAGAATTAGGGGCTGGTGAAGGAAATGGCATCCAGACTGAAAAAGGTCCGGAGGAAAAGACATTTATTACAGAGGTCTCAGTGACCACAAATAAAAGCAGGGTCACAATTGTGTCTCCAAAGAGGGAGGATACGAGACAAGGTGAGGCTGTTTGAAGCACTTTTCAGACTCTTGCTGTTGAATACTGGCTCTTGATATCGGAGCTTTCCTGACTCAGCTAAAGTGTTAAGATTGGTAATGATATATTCTGGCTAAAGTTTGATTTGATTGATTCTAAATTTGCTAGAAGAATGTAGTGTTTGTTGTTTTTTAGGAATTCAATCTGACTTTTTGTTTTTGTTTATAAATGATCTTGTCAACTGTTCAACGTTTATCTGCTAGTTCTACACACTCTAAATGATTTACCGGTAATAAAAGCTTTAATTTATATAAAAGAAAAACATTATTCTTTCCTTTTTCTGGTTTGATTTTCTTTCCCTCACTTTTTTGATTAATGTTTATTTTAAATGTTCGCAGTCAGTCAGTTTCCCATTAGTCGTAAGATTTTTTCTCTCAAAAGATACCACAGTAAAGTGATTTCTGTGCTACTTGCATGCTTTCATTTTCCTTACAATTACATGCTTTTATGCACTTGTCACTGACTGATGTAGAGAGAGAAACTGGCAAATATTTTGTACAGTACTGCTCATATGATTAAACTACATTTTTTAAATGAGTAAATTATCAGTCTTTGTGAAATTTCAAATATTAAAAAAAAAATTCCCTAACTTATAAAGATTTTTAAAGAGAATTAGATGATGATATTCACTACAGACTAGAGAAAAACAATTTTCTGTGCTGTCTGTAAGATGGAACATATTGATAATATACCATGCACACTTAGGTACACCACCACCAGCCATCACATTTCTTTGAACAAGTCCTTATCTATGGTGTCAATGTGGCACTTAGTATGTACCATGATCATGCTTACCAAATTTAGTATGCAATATGTAAACATATTCATCATGCATAATTATTGAAAATATTTTAGATGAAGATATTTCCCCAGAAACTCTATGATCCGACTATTTTGTTTCATTTTAAACCCAGCAGCTGACAGATTTCCTACTTTCAATTGATAAACCTTAATCTTGACTATACAAAGTTGGTATATAACTGATAGAATTTGTGATTTTTTAACGGCCCTCGTATAAATGTATTCTGTACATGTATACACTGTTCACATCATCTGTATTCGTGTACATGTCTTTATTCATACCCCTTCAAGTATACACAACTCGTACTTGTAGATCAAATGTTTACAGCATTTCATTAGATTTCATGAACATAATCATGATCTACACACCAAATATTATTTGTTGAGACATGCACTTACTATTTACTGTTATTTCAAAACAAGAAATTTTAATTCTTATGTTAAATCTGTGTCTAGGAAATCTTTACAAGCAAAAATGTTACAAGCCAGGTAACGAGTATGCAATGTTTGTAGTAGAAGATGGGAATTGGTTTGTGTGTCATACATATGGTGAAAGGGAATATGCTTATTGTTACATTTATAGCATTTACAGAGTGGAGTAATTTATGAATATATGTACTGTAAATTTGTATTTGATTGAATATCACAACTACATACTAGTGTATCAGAATTAATTGACTGAAATTGTTGCATTAAACTTTTCAAAGCTTCAAGCATTTCAATTTTGAAACAAAGAACTGTGATTGATAGTATTGTCCTACATTCTGGTCAATTTTTAGAAGTTATCTTTTTTAAATGATTATTTTATGTCAATATAGATATTTATATGGATTTTCATAAAACTCTGACATTTGGAGTAAAATCACATATTTCACTATAGAAATCAATGGAAAACAGAATTTTTTTTAACATCCCCCCCCCTCCCCCGGTGAAACACAAATTCATTTTAACAGGTATTTTAAATTGTCATTTAGCAAATTGATACCAAACCTTTTGTTGTTTCATGGGGGGAACATATGTTTACAGACCAAAACACGGCAAGCATTTTTACTCTTCGATCAATTGCAAATGAGGTTAACCAATGGAAAATGAAGATTAACCAAGTTTTACTCAATGATATAAGGTTATTTGACAAATTAAATGGTTATTTATTGATATATCAATTAGCATTTTAAAATATATGACATTTTAAAGCCTGATTTCAAGGAACAGATTTTTCAACCCCCTAATCAATAGGAGTTGTAATTAAGAGCAATTAATTAATTAACACCGGTATTAATGTTAATAATCAATCACTACTGAATTGTACTGAAGATATTTGTTTATTGATAATACTTATATATTGCGATGTAAAAGTTTTGATTCCCTATTTTGGTCCCATCCTACCATCCTGGACCATGATTTGAACATAGAATCTACACTACCTGAGGAACCCTAGCCCTTTTGTTCTTGAGAAATTTTTTTTTGGAGATTTTTCCTTTATATCCCGATGTAAAACTGTGGCCAAACCTTTGAATCTACACTCATTATTCATTAAAAAAAATCTCATTAGCAAATTGCAAAGCTTTTTAAAATATACAAGTTGAAAATGAATCCAGGATTAATGTGCATATTTCTTGTCTTTAAATTCTGATACATGTATAGTTATCTTGCCTATGATCTCACCAAATGCTTGAATTAATTTAGCAGCATATTTTCAGAGAGTGCTTTTGTCTCATCAGTAATCAGTTGGAAATGGGATTACACGTACATGTATTATTTTGCTTTCATTCTTAAAGAATGTAGACTTAGCTTATAAAAGTGTATGTACATTATAATGACATACAGATACATCTATTATAACACGAATCTAATTTTCTTTTTGCTTGATTTTTTCTCAGAGAGGTTTATATACTTGTAGCATGTCAAATTAATGTGTATAGATTAATAAATTATTTGAATTTCTTTCTATAACTTTATACAAAAAATATTTTTAGTATCAATTATGATTTTCATTGTTATTCATTTAATGTTACATTACAAATTTCACCAAACTATTCAAAGTACCTGTTAAATGTTACATCATTTTAATGCAGCATTTTTGCGTGAAATATCCGAGGAGGAACGAGATCTTATTTTGGAGTATTGGCAATCAGAGCATCATCGCTTTGAGTATGGACAATATTCTGACGTTCTTACACAGTTAGATCCCCTGTCATACCACCAGATGGGGCTAGCAGTGCCTGGAAGCTTTCTGGAAAAATGTGAGATTTTTATAGAATATTAACAAATATATTTCTTTGGACATGTATTTTGGACAAAGTACAATGTAGATAAATATCGCAGTTGTGTTAAGTAGGTCCATAGAAATATATCAGGAAAAAAAGCATTAATAAACAGATCAATTTGTGACAATCTGTAAACACAACCCTTTTATACAAAAACAATATGTATATATCATTAAGTGCATATTGACCTCTTATACATTTTTCACCAGACCGACAGTCTCAACATCAACTCTCTATCACGTGATCAAATATCAAGATAAAAACGTATCGTGTATGTATAAATCGTAGAATTGGCACGATATCCAGATATCAATGCAAGTTGAAGTTAATATAACTTCAAAGCATATTAATTTCTTAATTTGAAAAGTGCTGAGAGCAAGTTTATTGTGACTTGTAACATGTCTAATTTTTGCATTGAATATGCAAGATGCAGCGATTTTTGCACATACGAAGTTGAATCTAGCCTGAAAAACATATTTTCTGTTGAAGCCAGAACTTGCTCCCCTAACTTTCCTTTGGCACTGAAGTTCACATGTCACATAAATGAAACATCTTTCACTTAAAAACCTCGGGGTGTCGTGCCAATGATTAAATTTTTATGTACGGAAACCCTGTTTATGCAAATGAGTCCATTGTGAAAGTAACTATACGTGTAGATTAGGGGCGATATCAATATCACAATATAATATGGATATTACTTTAGCATGTATGCTATATAAAGAAAAAATTGAAACTTTTTCAATATCAAAGAGAATTAATATAACCCATTTGACAGAAACTTTTACGCGATTGCAGTTTACCGTTTGACAGCGGTGGTAAATAACGAAACAATATTTTGACATTTCCAACCACAAAAGGACTGTAGATATGTACGTCATGACCTTCGTCATGACGTAATTTTCGTTGTGACGTCATGCAATGTGCCAGTGCGGTAAAGTATATTTATGTACAGCACTGGTATTAAAAATTTTATGGGGAAAGCCTTAACTCAACCACGATATTTGAAACTGCAAACAAATGTTAATGTTAGTTTTAGACAGCTAGGCATTATGGGTATATTATTATATTATGTTGTAATCATATTTTGATTTAACTTTGATAAATTTTCATCTGTTGATTTATATACAGACACAGGGGAGTTTGAAGCATTACCATGGAATGTTCCTGAAAACCAGAAGTCAGGAGGAGACATTACAGATATTCATGTGAGATTATAGTGATCAAAGAAATAGTAGCCGTGAATCAGAATTCAATTCAAAATCACATTACTTTCCTCCATAGATGTGTTTTCTTCTCAACAAAAAGGTATAAAAATATAAAATGATATTTAATTGTAGAAAAGGGCATTGGACAAATTATCTATAAAAGTTCATCAGATGTACAACAAAATATTTCAAGCCACAATGCTATCAGTCCGGCCATCGAAGAAACCAACAGATGGACAGAGGGAAGTCAGCTTCTTTCAAAGCATTGACCAGTGTAAGTGTCTAAAGCATTGACCAGTGTAAATGTCTAAAGTATTGACCAGTGTAAATGTATAAAGCATTGACTGTAAATGTCTAAATCATTGACCAGTGTAAATGTCTAAAGCATTGACCAGTGTAAATTTCTAAAGTATTGACCAGTGTAAATGTCTAAAGCATTGACCAGTGTAATTGTCTAAATCATTGACCAGTGTAAGTGTCTAAATCATTGACCAGTGTAAATGTCTAAAGTATTGACCAGTGTAAATGTCTAAAGCATTGACCAGTGTAAGTGTCTAAAGCATTGATCAGTGTAAGTGTCTAAAGCATTGACCAGTGTAAGTATCTAAATCATTGACCAGTGTAAATGTCTAAAGCATTGACCAGTGTAAGTGTCTAAATCATTGACCAGTTTAAATGTCTAAAGCATTGACCAGTGTAAATGTCTAAAGCATTGACCAGTGTAAATGTCTAAAGCATTGACCAGTGTAAATGTCTAAAGCATTGACCAGTGTAAATGTCTAAAGTATTGACCAGTGTAAATGTCTAAAGCATTGACCAGTGTAAATGTCTAAAATGTTGACCAGTGTAAGTGTCCAAAGTATTGACCAGTGTAAATGTCTAAAGCATTGACCAGTGTAAGTGTCTAAATCATTGACCAGTGTAAGTGTCTAAATCATTGACCAGTGTAAGTATCTAAAGCATTGACCAGTGTAAGTGTCTAAATCATTGACCAGTGTAAATGTATAAAGCATTGACCAGTGTAAGTATCTAAAGCATTGACCAGTGTAAATGTCTAAATCATTGACAAGTGTAAATGTCTAAAGTATTGACCAGTGTAAATGTCTAAAGCATTGACCAGTGTAAATGTCTAAATCATTGACCAGTTTAAATGTCTAAAGCATTGACCAGTGTAAATGTCTAAAGCATTGACCAGTTTAAATGTCTAAAGCATTGACCAGTGTAAATGTCTAAATCATTGACCAGTGTAAATGTTGAATTGGTGTGTACAAGGATCCTCTGTGTCCAGAACATGCACTCTTCACAGCTGAAAACATTTCCTATCCTGGTATAACATATGACATTGTGTACGTTTTTCTCTTTCTTTTCTAGTTTCAACAAAGGAAGCTACAATGGCTTCGTCTGTGCTGGGAGCTAAGGTTAGGGCTGCATGAATTATACGGCTGAATTGATGTTATTTGAATTTTTATATGAAATTTTGTAGTGAATTATAATATGGCCTTGAAACTTTAGAAACAATGAATTAGAAGAAAATTTCATTCTTTTGTAAGAAAAGGTATTATACATGTACATTGTATCAAATTTTCACAGACTGGGACTTCCAGTACTTCTGTTGAGGACAAGAATCGTCCAACCACCATGCAAACGGTGTCTAGTGTAGAAATTCCTAAAGTAGAGTCACGTAGATTGGGAACATCCAAGTCAGGGCGACTGGTGTACTACCCCAAACCTATCCCTCCCCCCGAAGTCCTGCCCCTCACTAGAACGGTAAGTAATTCAGTACTGAAACTTGACCAGTACACCCCCAGGTAAAATTTACTATCCACAGTCAATGAAGTTGCCTTAAAGATGTAAACTTATGCCAAAAAGTGTTGCATTCATGTTTGGATCATTTCCTCATAACATCAATAAAACTTCAATGTATAAATGAAAGTCTGAGAGAACAGCAAGTGGTTGTGTGAGTGTATATATTTGTAATAAAATTTTTATCGTGAACACTTGAACTTGGACGTGAACACTTGAACTTGGACTTAAACACTTGAACTTGGAATTGAACACTTGAACTTGGACTTAAACTTGGACTTAAACACTTGAACTTGGAATTGAACTTGGACGTGAACACTTGAACTTGGACTTAAACACTTGAACTTGGACTCTGTCAAAAATGCTGTCATGTTTATTTTATCTCAGCTGTTTCTATTGTTGTTTACAGGTTTATTTTATCTCAGCTGTTTCTATTGTTGTTTACAGGTTTATTTTATCTCAGCTGTTTCTATTGTTGTTTACAGGTTTATTTTATCTCAGCTGTTTCTATTGTTGTTTACAGGTTTACTTTTTCTCAGCTGTTTCTATTGTTGTTTACAGTTGTCAGTGATGAGACACACTGATTCTACCTCTAATTTGTTATCATAAGTAATGAAAATTACATGAGTTCTTAAAACAAGCAAAATATAAGTACATTATGAAATTCACAATACTATAGCATTTTGACATTTTAACAGCAATATGTAAGTATTCCATATAAAAATTAATATTTTTGCTTTTATCACAGTAGTGGAGGAGGGACTTTTCCAAATTTCATTGTAGGAATCTTCATAATTACTTTTTATTTAATGTATAATCATACTGTTATGAAATATCTGATATTTGTACCTAGTGCAATGTACTCAATTTGGAAGAGTTGAATAGGAATCACTTTCAGTCTTCAGTCTGTTTGGCTGTTAGTCTCATTTGGTGTCCAAGCCTGACTGAGAGAGGGAAATTATGAAAGGTTTAAAATGTACATGCTGTACATTTTTAATTTTAAGATATTTAGACATAAGTCAAATTTACATAGCTAAAAACTAGCCAAAGAGATAATTATCACTAAAATTTACATAGCTAAAAACTAGCCAAAGAGATAATTATCACTAAAATTTACATAGCTAAAAACTAGCCAAAGAGATAATTATCACTAAAATTTACATAAACATAAAAATCTTAAATAGCAGAGAATGCATTGACTGAGTGTATGATGCAGAATGTATAGTGCCTGATCAGAGTTGAAATCCTTGGTAATGCATAATGTCTACAAGATCATGTTTATATTTACCTTTTGCACTAGCATATTTTCAATGTCTACTTCAGAGTTGTCCCTCACATAGGGTTACTATAGTGATGTATATGTATTTCAATTTGAAAAAAAATTAATTTCAAACTATTAAAAATAGTATCAGAATCTAAACTTTATGTTTCAAGTTGTAGATAATAGAATGTTATAAGCCATTTAAGGTAGCTCACTACACTAAAGCTTATACTCTTTATGACACTAAGTCAAAAGATGGCAATTTAAATGTTTTGTGAAAGTATTTGTGTCGATCGATTTGTTTGTCCAACATCGTAGCTCAGTGGTTAAAGCATTGGGCTGGTGAACCGCAGATCTCGAGTTCAAATCCGCCAGAATCTTTTGTTCCTATGTGTTGAAATAATTTTTTTTGAAAATCATGTTTTTATCCCAATTTGCATATTTTCTGCCTTTTTGACATATATACTTATTATATATCATCATATCTTTTATGATTAAATCAATTCGTACTTATTTGAGAAACTATTTCTCGGTGTAGTGAGTAACTTTAAGCCACATTTAAGTCTGATAGAATCAAACACATAATAAAAGCTTCTTACTAATTATATGACTAATAATTTAATAGGAGTTGTAAAACATAATTGAAGGAAATTTCATTTCCAGCATTCTTTTTATTATTGAAAAATAGAAATGTTTTTTCATTAAATCCTCTTTTTCTTCTTAATATATAGAAACTAATATATGTATTGGTCAATTCCTCTTATATCTCATTGTAACATTGCTTATATTTATATCCCCCACAAGCAAAGTTTAGGGGGGATATACTGGAATCACCTTGTCCATCCATCCATCTGTCCAGCCATAGGTGTAATTTGTCCAGAGTATATCCTGAACATTGATGAGCACATTTAATTAAAACTTTGTGTATATCTCATATGAATAATGAAGTTGTGCACCTACTATTTTGATAAAAGATTTTTTAACATTCAAGGAAGTTATGGATATTTTTTCCCCGTCAAACTTATGTACTTTAGATTTGACACATTCTCTCACAGAGACTAGCTACTGCATAAGTTTAGGATGGGATATAATTGAATTGAAAAATAAAGTGGTGTTAACTGGTCTATTTGTCTGCTCATTTGTCTATGAATATGATTTTGTCAAGACATTTTCTAAGAAATTAGTGCATGGATTTTTTTGAAAATATGCATTCTTTATCACACCATGATTATTGATAAATATGAGATCAGAAGAATTTAGTGTATCCTGCACCTTGTAATCAGATGAAACATGAATAATGTGTTTCTGGTATTCAGGTAAACAATATTTCAAATATGCCCCATACATGTATATCAACGAGCCCCAGGAGGGTTATTAGTCCCATCATTAAAACAGTTCTACTTAACAATCGATTAATTTCTGTATTTCATTGAAATTTTCAGAACAGACAATAATTATTGTAGTCAATATTAAAGGTAAATACTATGTACTTACAGGCTAGCTAGTATTTCAAATATTTCTTTAAAAATTCAGACAACAGGGAAGGAATATCCAAGGTTGGCTGACAGCTTTCTGACAGATGGATCCAAAGTGAAGAGAAGAAAGCCAGCTGTGCGTATCGTGGACCAGCGGAATCTGGCACAAGAGACAAAGTTAACACTGTATAAAGAGCGGAGTCGGGGTAGAGTTAAGGGCCCTAGTACAACAGAGCAGAAGTTTCGACTGATGATTGAGAGAGAGAAAAGTGCTACTAGTAGCCAGAGATCAGAAGTGTAAGTCAACCAGTGTACAATACTTATAATAAAAGTGGCATTTTAAAATAGTTTTTTTGAAATTCTCTATTGGAAAATGATGTTTATACATGTAAATTGCATAACAAATGCATATTATTCATTTCAATGTACTTTTCACATATGTATTTATTTATTTTATTCTTAATCTAACAGCAGAAAGCATTTTTGTGCTCAAATTTTGATGTAGATCAATTACTTTGGTTAGTATTTTATTAGCTCCCCTGAGCCACTGTAAACTTTCCTGATCAATACTTGTTTATCAATGATGTCAACTTTTCAATCAAACAAATCCCTTATTGGGCTTAATTATATATATATAAAGCACTAAATAATCACAACTAGGTACTGAAAATTTATATATATATATATATAGTGGAAACTTTATACTTAATTATATATATATATTTATTTAAAAAATATGAAAAGAAAACACAGAAATCCTCCGTAAAGCTTTAGCGCTTTCATTACATCTTCAAAAGCTTTACAAAAATTTTTTTTTTGTAAAGCTTCTGAAGATGTAATGAAAGCGCTAAAGCTTTACGGAGGACTTCTGTGTTTTCTTTTCATATTTTTGAAATATTAGTATCCGATTACTGAGACTCTATTTCAATTTTGGATATATATATATATATATATATATATATATATATATATATATATAGTGGAAACTTTATACTTTTTTGTAGCTTTAAACCATTGTCTCAAAAGCTAGAGTTCAATTATGGATGAACAGGGCATGTTAATAGGTCAAGTGTTTGATTTTTATTGGAAAATACCACATTTTGACATTATATATTACAAAGAATCTGATTATAGACATTGCCTTGGATCCAAAAACTAAATGATGTCAATAACATCAATAAACAGATGTAAATTAAATCAAATTTTGAAAATATACGTATCTTCAGTTTTTGGCTGTTTTGAATGGATACAATGAAGTCATACTGTTCAAACTGCTAAGAAAATTATGTCATTATCATACATTTTTAATGATGATGCACTTCTAAAGATATTTTGATTAAGCCAAAAGGGGAATAGTTTGTACACTCTGTAACCTGACTGTTGAGCCTTTAGATGTTCGAATGAAGGTCGCTGAAATGTCTGTTGATTTTGGAGTGCCATCCCTTTATGGATTTGTTAGTCCTTGGCCCATGGTTGTTGATTCATGCAGATTCATTAAACTCGGCGATTCACTCTATTTCTTGATGCATAATGCAATGCTTTTATTAGGATATATATGACAACTGAAGCACATGTGAAATAAAACTTTAGAGGTAAATGATTATCGATCTACAAACTCTTGAAACATCTTTTTTGTTCTCTTTAACAGCGTTCGCAAGTTGGGACTTTCTAGAACTCTCACAAAAATATCTCAAGGTATATACAGTGTATCATCATCAGATTGAAATAATAATTTTACACTTTGAATGAAGGCACAGTTTTTATATTGAATAACTACATTGATAATGTCTCAATATCTCAGAGTAGATTGTTATAAAATGTGTGATTGACAAATTCACTAGAGCACACTGTTAAAAACTGTAATGTCAATTTTCTTTTGATACTAAGATATTTTTTAAAGTATGAAGTGTGAATAATAGAAACTAGTGATTATTGTTTTTTTTCTTCATTTCACATAAAATGTCACAGTGAATAAAGAAGTACTTTTTTTACCATGTTTTAAAGAATTACCCTTAAATCCCTGTTTGATGGAGAAATTAACAAACATATGAATCAAAATTAACAGACATTTAACACCCCTGTTGTTTTTAACTGTCACTATTGCATGATCACCATTTTTGAATTTTTGTGTAGATGAGGTTGACCTTGACATTAAAACTACTAGTCCTGAAGATGAGGACGAGGGTAGTGAAGGTAACATATTGCTATGGAAACTAATTTGCATATTTTTATTAACTTTGTGTTTTATGTTTTTTAATTAGTATGATCTATCCAAGTAAGCCTTTGCCTGTAACTTGATAAATGCAGTAAAAACAGAACATTGGTGTGAACTGGAAAAAAATTGTCATTTATTTTGAAAATGACGAAGTTATATATAAAAAATAACCCAACCTCCTGGAAAGAACATATTTGTCATATGATATATGAATGATTGATATGCAGTCTGACTTCCTAAAATACAAAATAAATAATTAAAATCAAGCTGCCTGCAATCAAATAAGGTGGGTTTTTACAAATAAACCATTGCAAAATGGATCTGCCCTTGTTGATGTGTTTCAGTGATTGTACCAACTTTGGAATCTTACAATTCATATAGTAGAAGTTTAATATTACAGTAGTCCTATGGGGATCCAGGTTAAAATAGGTCCTCAGTACCCCTTGCTTGTCATAAGAGGCTACTATTGAAATGGGGCAGTCCATCGGATGAGACTGCAAAGACCAAGGCCCCGTGTCACACCAGGTGTGGCACGATAAAGATCCCTCCCTGCTCGAAGACCGTAAGCGCCAAGCATAGGCCTAAATTTTGCAGCCCTTCACCGGCAGTGGTGACGTCTCCATACGAGTGAAAAATTCTCAAGAGGGACGTAAAACAATATTCAATCAATCATATTACAGTACTTGCATTATGGGGTCTAGAACTTGTGTGAATTTGATGTTTATTAGCTTTATGAAATTAAGTACAGCTGATCCCAACTGTCCATACAGTTTGTTGAGGTATACTTGTAGTTTGTATTGTGGTTTCTGCTTCTTAACTTCAGACTGAAATTTGAATGATTATCAATTACATTTAGTTAATGATACAAATTATTTATTATGAAATCCATCATTTAAAGCTGGTAGTGTTTGGAGTAAAATCAAGCCTAAAAGCAGAAACAGAGAATATTCAGGACTCAAGTGGGAGAGAGTGAAGGTAGGATATTTTATCAAAACAGAATTTTTTTTAAATCTCTAGAATTATATTGTGTTGCCTGTGAAGCCAAGAAATGTGTCTGTCGGTCATCCAGTCAATGGTAGTACTGTCAGGTCACCCAGTCAATGTTAGTACTGTCAGGTCACCCAGTCAATGTTAGTACTGTCAGATCATCCAGTCAATGTTAGTACTGTCAGGTCATCTAGTCAATAGTAGTACTGTCAGGTCATTCATTCAATGTTAGTACTGTCAGGTCATCCAGTCAATAGTAGTACTGTCAGATCATTCAGTCAATGTTAGTGCTGTCAAATCATCCATTCAATGTTAGTACTGTCAGGTCATCCATTCAATGTTAGTACTGTCAGGTCATTCATTCAATGTTAGTACTGTCAGGTCATCCATTCAATGTTAGTACTGTCAGGTCATCCAGTCAATGTTAGTACTGTCAGGTCATCCATTCAATGTTAGTACTGTCAGGTCATTCATTCAATGTTAGTACTGTCAGGTCATCCATTCAATGTTAGTACTGTCAGGTCATCCAGTCAATGTTAGTACTGTCAGATCATCCAGTCAATAGTAGTATTCAATGTTAGTACTGTCAGATCATCCAGTCAATAGTAGTATTCAATGTTAGTACTGTCAGATCATCCAGTCAATGTTAGTACTGTCAGGTCATCCATTCAATGTTAGTACTGTCAGATCATCCAGTCAATAGTAGTATTCAATGTTAGTACTGTCAGATCATCCAGTCAATAGTAGTATTCAATGTTAGTACTGTCAGGTCATCCAGTCAATGTTAGTACTGTCAGGTCATTCATTCAATGTTAGTACTGTCAGATCATCCAGTCAATAGTAGTATTCAATGTTAGTACTGTCAGATCATCCTGTCAAGTCATCCATTCAATGTTAGTACTGTCAGGTCATCCAGTCAATGTTAGTACTGTCAGGTCATCCATTCAATGTTAGTACTGTCAGGTCATCCATTCAATGTTAGTACTGTCAGATCATTCATTCAATGTTAGTACTGTCAGATCATCCAGTCAATAGTAGTACTGTCAGATCATCCATTCAATAGTAGTACTGTCAGGTCATCCATTCAATAGTAGTACTGTCGGGTCATCCATTCAATAGTAGTACTGTCAGGTCATCCAGTCAATGTTAGTACTGTCAGATCATTCATTCAATGTTAGTATTCAATGTTAGTACTGTCAGGTCATTCATTCAATGTTAGTATTCAATGTTAGTACTGTCAGGTCATCCAGTCAATGTTAGTACTGTCAGATTATCCAGTCAATAGTAGTATTCAATGTTAGTACTGTCAGATCATCCATTCAATGTTAGTACTGTCAGATCATGTGAATAACACACCTTCATAATGGCCAAGTCTTTTTAACCATCAATGGAAATGACTGCTTACAAAGCTGGTTAGCTCAGTGGATTAGTATGTGACCACCAATTTGTAGAGTCTGTGTTTGAATCTCCCAGGATTTTAAATTATTTTCTTGAATACTTTTTACTAAAACTCCATTTTTATGTCACCTGAGTACTGCTGTTACAGTATAAAAAACTAAATGCATATATTTAGGAAAAGCAGAAAAGGATGTACCAAAATAGTGAATTTTGCAATCCCAGGGTTTTGACTCAAGGACTGGTCCAAATTAGTCATTGTGTTAATGTTACATATATTGTATTGTGTAAAGTCTTTTATCATTATAGGCACCTTTTTTAAGTTTTAAGAACACATCTTGTTTTATACTGTACATATTGCTGAATATTAGAATTTAGCTAAGATCTATAGGCAGAGCACATACATCTTTAAGAAACAATGAGAAGTAACTCATGTACATGTAACGAACTGTTATGGCGGGGTTGTAATTAATGAAAACAAATCTGCCTGCCACATGAAATTTTAATTTTAGTCAAAAATCAAATGATTAATTTTTGTAAATTGATGAAAACATTTTTCATTGATTGCCTGTTGTCCATCGTCTGTCCATCTGTAAACTTTTTACATTTTTGACTTCTCCAGAATCACTGGGCCAATTTCAACCGAACTTGGCAAAAAGCATCCTTTGGTGAAGAGCTTTCAAGTTTGTTTATATGAAGGGCCATGCCCCTTCAAAGGGGAGATAATCACAAAAATGCAAAAGTAGGGTGGGGTCATTTAAAAATCTTCTCAAGAACCACTTGACCAGAAGAGCTGAAATTAACTTGAAAGCTTCCTGACATAGTGGAGATTCAAGTTTGTTAAAATTATGGCCCTTGGGGTAAGATGGGGCCACAATAGGGGATCAAAGTTTTACGTACAAATATATAGGGAAAATCTATAAAAATCTTCTTCTCAAGAACCATTGTGCCAGAGAAGTTTCATTTACATGAAAGCTTCCTGACATAGTGCAGATTCAAGTTTGTAAAAAGCATGGCCCTTGGAAGTAGGTTGGGGCACAATAGGGATCAAAGTTTTGCATGTGAATATATAAGGAAAATCTTTAGATATGGGCCAAGGTGACTCAGGTAAGCGATGTGGCCCATGGGCCTCTTGTTGTCCATGTCAAAAGCTTGCTACTACATTCTCCGATTCAGAGTCGACTATAAAAACAATAGAAAAGATGTAACAAATTTAAAAACAATTACAATATCTTATGCTTTCTTCAGACTTTGGTCCATACAAACCTTGTTTCCAAGAGAACAGATGAAAGGATTGATGCTGCTAAGGTAAACTGTTTATTAGGACAAGTAATTTCCTCTGTAATGTTGATTTACCATTTATGCTTTCAAAATATTTATCTATAACCAAAACCATAATTTTCTAGCACCTGGGCTTGTTACGATGTGGTGACACTATGGTGTTTTATGCACTGAAGGAAAAAATGAAGATGGATGAAGATGAAAGAGTGAGATATGAAGCTGCTAAGTCTCTCATTCTTGTTGGTAAGCTGCTCGTAGTAATCTGATGAATGATATTGACTAATTAAAAAAATTATAATCCTACAAGAGGGTTCAATGCACTGTTACAAGATATCAAGGTAATATATTCTGACATGTTGAAAAAAAATATTGCTAATATCACGTTCACTGTAAAATTTATTTAGAAATATAAGTTAATGTTAAAAAACACAGATTATAATACATGTAAGGAAGCGGTGCCGCTGAAAATCAAGAGATGTATGTATTACTTTATGATTTTAAATCAATAAAAACTTTAAGGTCCATATAGTGTTGATAATCAGTTTGTAGTTTATTAAGTATCAGATTCCTTATGTTTTACACAGACTGTTGATAATCAGTTTGTAGTTTATTAAGTATCAGATTACTTATGTGTTACACAGGCTGTTGATAATCAGTTTGTAGTTTATTAAGTATCAGATTCCTTATGTTTTACACAGGCTGTTGGGAGGAAGATGTCCAACAAGTTATTCTAAAGTATTTAGTGATGGGAAATGTGGACATTAGATTGGATCTCATTAAAACTATGATTGATGGCAAAAATGTACAGTATGTCAATAAGGTAAAAATATAAAAACAAGTTTTTGTTTCTTACCAACCCAAATAAAAATCAGGTAAAATATTTTACATACATTAGTATTCCTGTTAATGCAGATTGATTGAAGACCTATCTGAGTGATGGGTCCTTGCTGCTGTGTTATAGTTTGTTTTCTGCAATAATTAAACTTTCTTTCATTATGGATCTTGCAGAAGACTAGCACATTTCCAGAGCTAGTGAAGGTTCTTAGCCATTTCTGTAGGAACCCTGCAGCAGACGACCCCATCGCTTTAGAAGCAGCTGTATTACTAGGGCGATTGTGTGTAAATGATGACAATGCTAGAGCAGAACTCAAACGATCTCTAGAGTCCACTACTTCAGACACTCACAAAAAGGCCAAGGTCAGGCATACAGTCAACCATAGTTATATACTGCATCAAAACTGTTGTAGATCTACATGTATCTGAATTTTCACAATTTTTTGTTTACTTATCACTGCTGGTAAAATGCAATCAACAAATTGTTGATAAATATGAAAAAAATTACGATATTGATCCACATTTTTTTTCCAGTCTTTGGAAATCCTTGTAAAGCAGCTGAACTGTACGGACCAAGACATTGTCCTCAGCATTTTAGACATGATCAAATCATCTTATGTGTGGAAATACAGAGTGCTGGCAATGGAATTGCTAATTACACTGGGTAAGAGTGCAGTTTGGTTTGCTGGATCCAATTTAATGATTATTTCTTGTAGGAAATGACTTTAATACTGAATTTGCATTTATTTTCATATAAAGAAATGCACAATAGATATTAATTAATTATTTCAATATCGAAAGAACAAAGTATTGTATGACCCACTTTTGATGCTAACATAGTTCTTTTGTCAAAATTGTTGAAGCCTTTTTCTCAAATTGTATATGATTAGTAAAATGATTCAGTTCAGTGACTTCATTCACAAATCAACACATTTTTCCACAACTGATTTTATGCCTGGAAATAAAGAATATTCAGATGTCATGAGAATATTCAAACTTGGTTTTAAAATATCATTTTCTTCAATGTAATGAATACATGCCTTATTATGTTATTCATAATAGAATATTGTTTAAATTTAAAAAAAAAAATAATACATGCACTCTCCATTTTCTTAGCAAAACAGCTCAGCATCATCTAACAAGTTTGATAATTTCCAATTCCCCTCCCATGACCTTTTACACTTAAAATAAGAAAAGTGAGAAATAAATGGAAATTTATATCTCTTTGCAAGATATCAAGTTTTAAATGTGGCTTTTCAAAAAGTCTTGTATATAAGAGATGTAAACACCAAACTGAAACCATGAACAAACTGCCAATGCATTTTACTCTTAATGCTAATTTGTTGCAAGGGGGCAATTAAAAAAATAATTGTACCAAGTTTTGTTTTTGAAATTCATTTAAAAAAGTTAAGTTTAAAATTAATATCATTTACATGTATGTGGCAGGTATAAGGCATGTCTGTCAGGATAGTTAAGTTTAAAATTAACATCATTTACATGTATGTGGCAGGTATAAGGCATGTCTGTCAGGATAGTGAAGTTTAAAATTAATATCATTTACATGTATGTGGCAGGTATAAGGCATGTCTGTCAGGATAGTTAAGTTTAAAATTAACATCATTTACATGTATGTGGCAGGTATAAGGCATGTCTGTCAGGATCCAGAGGTTGTGGAGAAGGTCTACAAGATTTTAGAACGTCGACTGTGGGATGATCCGACTGTTGTATGTTTCCCGTGTGATTAATTGTTTTGGAACTCACTTCTTCGTAAAGCATATTGATGCGTACTCTCAGAAATGAAGTTGTTTCATGGATAACTTTCTTTTTGTATAGGAAGTAAGAGTTGCCTCTGCCAAAACACTGACAGCATTGGGCATGTTCAGACGAGCCTGTGACACTATAGAAAAGTGAGTTCACCTTATAATGCAAATAGTGTGAATCGTGAATTTTAAAAAAAAATCTAAAAATTCTCATCCCTACAAAATTCCTCTCATTAATAAGTGCCCATGCACCCCACCTCAGTATTTTGAACCAGTTGGAAATGCATATTGTAAACACTTCCTATTTTTCATTTAATTTTGATGATTCAGATTTTTATTCCAGCAACATGCACCCAAATTCATGACACTGTAATACCCCCCCCCCCCCCCCCCCCCCCCTTTGTCCATGTAATGATGAAGAACTCTGACACTTTGTCCATGTAATGATGACGAACTCTGACACTTTGTCCATGTAAGGATAAAGAACTCTGACACTTTGTCCATGTAATGATGAAGAACCCTGACACTTTGTCCTTGTAATGATGAAGAACTCTGACACTTTGTCCATTTAATGAAGAACTCTGACACTTTGTCCATGTAAGGATAAAGAACTCTGACACTTTGTCCATGTAAGGATAAAGAACTCTGACACTTTGTCCATGTAATGATGAAGAACCCTGACACTTTGTCCTTGTAATGATGAAGAACTCTGACACTTTGTCCATTTAATGAAGAACTCTGACACTTTGTCCATGTAAGGATAAAGAACTCTGACACTTTGTCCATGTAATGATGAAGAACTCTGACACTTTGTCCTTGTAATGATGAAGAACTCTGACACGTTGTCCTTGTAATGATGAAGAACTCTGACACTTTGTCCTTGTAATGATGAAGAACTCTGACACGTTGTCCATGTAATGATGAAGAACTCTGACACTTTGTCTATGTAATGATGAAGAACCCTGACATTTTGCTTGTTTTACAAAATAGGTTACCATTTTAGTCTTAGTGAAATTTCATATAAATGACTGTAATAAGCAACCCCTCTTTGTCAATTTTCTAAGTGCATTGTCCCTGAGATAAACACAATCTATATGGTTTTACACTTCTGTAGGTGTCTGGAGGACACAGATGAAGATGCTAGATCTCAAGCAGTTATCTCAGTGGTAAAATTTCTTGTGTTATAAATATTTGCAATGACTTGAAAACTTACATTTGCTAGTTACTGTATGTAGAGCATCTTTTGTTGATTAATATATTAATTCCATGTTTCATAATTTGCTGTACTGTGACTCAACAGGGAACTCTGGGATTGAAGAATGAGAAGATAACTCGTTTGCTTCTAGAGATGCTGGAATTGGATTCAAGTGATTATGTCCGCCTTATGGTAAGTCAGTGCTCCTGTAGGATATACTTCTGATCTTATTGATCTACCAACAGTGAATAACATTCTGTATTGTTGTAAGCTAAGCAGCCTATAGGAGTTATCTCCCTTAAAATGAATTTTTCCCCATCATATTTTTGATATTAAACATAAAAAATTTATGACCAATTCAGGTTGTGAGGACATTTGTCACATTGAACACAACAGAGAAGCGAGTTATTCGAGCACTCAGGGAAAGGGAAAGAGCAGAGGGGGCTCTTGGAAGGTGATCACCAAACTTTAATACATTAACTGTTGTTAACACTGAAATTGTTGTAAAATGAAGGAATGTACTATTTTCCTGCTGCTGCAGTAATTTCAGGTATATATTTCTGACTATTTCACCTGTAATGATACTTACATTATGTTTATTTACAGGGAAGCTAAGAGGGCAGTGTCAACTCTGGAATCACTAACCCAGTTGCCTCCCCCCAGTCCCCGCCGCACACAGACCCCTGCCCTCAACAACAAGGGTAACAGTTCCCTGGGGTTTCTTAGACCTGTCACACAAAGTGTTTGATTGACAGTTGTAACACCTAGTCATGTGACCAAAGGGCCAGCTAATAATGCCTGCTTATCTAGAGGGATATCCTAAGACTGGTTCTCTGCCCTTGATTCTAGTCACCTCATTCAAGGACAGGTAACCACCACCATTAGAGTGGAAAAATTCACTTCTGCTCTACTCATAGCAGACAAGCATTCAAAAACAAATGATGAATATATTTCATTCACTCACATCCTGCAGCATGCTGAATTTAGTAGTTATTATGAGCCTTGTTTCCAGTGACACAGTAAAACCTGTTGTTGATTACACAGGGTACCTGTGACCATAATCAATGCAGAGGACCAGTCAATGAATTTTTCTTATAAACAGATAAAGTCACTAACTTTTCAGTGCTAATAAGATTAAACTTCTAATTATGTGTGTATTCTTATTGCACCAGTGTCACAAATCCATAAAATTTTATTTTGTTATTGGGGAACAAATCAGAAATTGGGTGAACTTTTGTATTTATTACACACTGCTTTTATTGAAATAAATATTGCACTGAGCTCACAGTTTGAAAATTTATTGTGACAGGTGTGTTTAAAAATATTTATGAGGGGGAGTGCAAATATAGAATGTAATGATCGATGTACGACTCCAATTATTGATTGAAGTAAAATGAGACTGCTGATATTAAGCATTTAGCAGGCATTTATTACAGATATTTTTCTCAGAAATGGAACTCTCCATGTAAATTTGTAGTGATGTTAAAATGTTGGTTCTGAGTATAACTTCTATATAATGGTGTTGCATTTATATCGAGAAGACTGTTCATAGGGGTTTTTCAACATTTTATACATGCAGTATACAATACTTATCTGCAGATACACTTATTTAAAAAAAAAAAATTGAGCACTTGCATCTTTTTATTGCTACAGTCTGTGATAGTATTTTACTTGAAGTTTTCATGGATTTCATCCACAAATGAGTGAATTCTAATATTAATGAATAACATATGACTGAAGTGTTACATGAATATACGGTTTCACTGTGTTTCTTATTTTACATATAATTATATACATGTCCTGTGCCTTTTTGAAGTTCTGGATATATTTTTGTATTATGTTTTATTTCAAATAAAGATGTGAAATTAGTGTCATTTCTTCTCGACATTTGCCAGTTTATGAAATCACTATGATTTTGAGTTACATTGTAAATTTAACAAGGATACACCAGTTGAAATATACTACCAGTAACTGGAAATATTGTAAATTAGACTTTACACAAAATAGTTTTTGTGACAAGGGGCATAATTATGTTACCCAAACAAAATTTTGGAACATATTGTTTTTACTTAGCATGTTTCCTTATCAGTTTTCTCTGGCACATTCTTGCGTGGGAGTGTTCTCTGAAATTACTCAAGGGATTAAGATGAAACCTTTTTAGGATGACAGTGTAGCTTCTGTAGATATGCAGAACGAATGTCATTTTGTCTGAATGTGCATTGAATGTTTGGTACACTAACTTTGGAATCAGTCTAACTATTTTGTTTTGAAATTATTTGAGATATATGTTGTAGGTCGATATTGATTAAATTAATTGGCATGGTAAAAATCAGCAAACTGCACAGGCATGCATGTGCTTCAATTTGATTTGATAATACTAGAACATCAATAACTGTTTTGAATGGCGAAAACAAACTGATGTTCACAGCATAGGTAGATAGTACAAGTATTCTAAAAAATGCAAATGTGCACTTGCATGCACCTGCATCACCTTTTGAAGGTGCCATTCTTTGAAGTATCATAACCTTTTTGTTTTTCATCAAAATCGTGCCTGAAATTTATGTTGTAGATGTATCTTGGTACTACATACTGTCTGCCATCACGTGCATACACATGTGCTAAATTCTGATTGGGCGATTTTAAAATCAGTATAACTTTCTAAGAAATGATAGAGACGTTATGAAATTTATGTAGGAACACGTTATGAACGCCTTTTGAATGAGTTATGACATCAACAAAAGTGCTAAGTTATATTTATGTGTGCAGTATGCATGTGCATTATTTTCATTAAATTTTGGCGTACTAAACAGGCTATAACCTTCTGATAAAAGACTCAAAATAAAAATAAATTTTTACTGCAGGTTTATGATATCAAGGGTTCAATAAAAGGAGTAAACAAAAATTGCTATATCAAGTTTGAATGCAGTATGATTAGTTTGATGATCTCTTTTTAAATACAATTGAAGACAGCTTTTAAAATTATTTACAACACTTTTATATTTATAAGGAATTAATGCATATATCAATTCTTTTAAAGAGAGCAACAATTCAATTAAAGAGATCCATAATTCATTCAGTTGTGTATACGTTGAATTGAAGATAGCTCTAATTATATATTCGCTCTCTCTTAGAGAATTATTGTGTGCATC